>NC_087213.1:70092030-70104530 GCF_015104395.2 Macrobrachium nipponense | reverse complement strand
TTTATTTTTTCCCTCTTGAAGCCATGTATTATTTTTTTGTATCTATAACGTTAACTATGGAAATGTTTAATCCTGGTTCAGTTTCATAAACCTGTTAACTTGTGGGTTCACATGAAATAACTAATGTGTGAATATATATACACACACACACACACACACACACATATATATATATATATATATATATATATATATATATATATATAATGTAAATATATATATATATATATATATATATATATAATGTAAATATATATATATATATATATATATATATATATATATATATATATATATATATATATATATGTATGTATATATATATATATATATATATATATATATATATATATATATATATATATATATATATATATATATATATATCCTCCACCTTAAATATAGGTTGATATGTTGGAACACCTATTTCAACAAATTTAGTGGTAACTTTGAGAATAGATGATATTCTCAAAGATACCACTAAATTTGTTGAAATAGGTGTTCCAACATATCCACCTATATTTAAGGTGGAGGATAAAATCAATAGATTACTCAAAAGTCTCAAAGATCAGGACATTATAACGGAAAGCACTTACCAAGAATTATATTGTTCAGGTTCATCTTATGGTGTGTTATATGGACTTCCTAAAATTCATAAAGATGGTGCTCTTCTACGACCAATTTTGGCGGCATACAATACCCCAAATTACCAGGTAGCAAAATTCTTAGTACCATTGCTACCGCCATTTGCAAATAATGAATACGGTTTACTCAATTCTGCTAAACTTGTACCCGATATTCTACCACAGGATGTTGACTTATATATGGTGAGTTTGGATGTCACATCTCTTTTTACGAATATACCGTTGCAGGCGACGGTTGACACCATTTTAGATAAGTTCTTTTACTTGGAAAATACTTTATATAATGGTTTTAATAAGGATAATTTTAAGAAACTTCTAGAAATTGCAGTGCAGGACACTCACTTTATTTTTAACAATAAAGTTTTTAAACAAGTTGATGGTGTTTCGATGGAGTTGCCACTTGGCCCAGTTATGGCTAACGCTTTTATGTGCTCTTTCGAGGAACAGATGCTGGAGGGTTGTCCCTTATCATATCGCCCTCTCTTTAATAAGCGATATGTGGATGACACTATTGCTCTATTTGGGTCCCGAGAAGCAGCCGAAGCTTTCTTGGAATATATCAATGGCCTACATCCTAATATACATTTCTCAATTGAGCATGACCAAGACAACCAACTTGCTTTTTTAGTTGTTTTAATTACTAGGACAAAACATGGTTTTAATACGAGCATCTTTAGAAAAACGGCGTTCACAGGTCAAGGCACTAACTTCTATAGCAGTTGTTCCCTAACATTTAAATTAAATAGTATTTCCACGCTATTACACCGTGCTTATACGTTATCTTCCAGCTGGCATAACTTCCATAGTGAAATCCAATTTTTACTCCAGTTTTTTAAAAACAATTCGTATCCTCCAGCCTTATTCTTTAAATATATTAATAACTTTCTAAATGATAAATTTCAACCACGTCAACTTGTACCGGACGTGCCTAAATTATTAATGTATGCCTCTATACTTTTCATTCAGTCCAACGCATTTAGGTGCAAATTCAAAAAGTCATTCAGAAAACTTTTCCGGCTGTGAATCTCAAGTTGATAGCTAAGAATCCTAAAACTCTAGGTTCTTTGTTCTCCCACAAAGATAAACTTCCGGTTTTGATGCGATCTTTGGTGGTATATTGCTTTACTTGCCCGAAATGTAAAATCAGCAAATACGTGGGAGCCACCAAAAGATTGCTCAAAGTCAGAATCGATTCTCATTTCGAAGTCAGTCACCGTACGGGATGTACTTTGAAAACGGAAAAATTTTCCAACATACGAGAACATTGTAATAAATGTAAAACATCATTTTCATATAGTTGACGTCCTCCTTTCCAAACCAGAGAACGTTACTCAGTTTTTTAACTCCATAGAGATAGATACTAACTTAAGCATTCATCACTTTTAATTTTTTTATTTTTATTTTATTTTACTTCATTTTCGAAATTATTATATTTAACTTTCATGTTGTTCCATTTTTATTGATATTAATACTGAGTCTTATCTTAATTTGTACATTTTGTATATTTTACAGCCCTGATGATGAAACCCAAAGTCTCGAAAATTTGGATAATAAATATATGATGCTACGCTAGCTTTTCTCGATTCTTTATATATATATATATATATATATATATATATATATATATATTATAATAATATATATATATTATAGTATATATATAGTATACATATATAAAACTGTGAGATATATTCTGTTAAAACAGAATTCCGCCTAATAAAAGCAGCCTATAAAAGTGCCAAAATGTAGAAAGTAAATACTGTATTTCAGAGATCAGCTGTCTCTCTCTTCAGGCAGGTGATGAATGAGCAGAGCTACAGAAAATGCGGTATTTATGTCAAGAGGTCCACAGGTCAGCCGTTAAGTCATCTCGGTTGACAATTTCTCTTTAATCTTCCTAATCGCTGGTTGGAGGAAGATTTTATCTATAACGTCTGAGTCCTATGATCCCTTTGGAAGATTCATTTTACGTGTTTTTTTTTTCTTTTAATCAAAGCTAATCCTAACATTTGGGTTTTGAACCGATAATTGCTGCTATAAATTATACATGACAAATTCCAGTTTATTCTATGATTATGGTTATTTATGTGGTTAACAATAGCTGAACTCTGTTGTCCATACCTAACTGATCGTTTATTTTGTATTAATCTCTGGGTGAGGGATTTACCTGTAAAACCGACGTAGTATTGGTCACAGCCGAGGCAAGGGATTTCGTATAATCTTGTGTCTTTGGGAACTGACTTTTGCTGTCCGTGTGTGTGTGTGTGCGTGTGTGTGTGTGCGTGTGTGTGTATGTGCGTCTGTGTATGTGTGTGTGTGGGATGTGTGTGTAAGCGTGTGTGCATGTACGTATATGTGTGTAAATCTAGTTACATTACAACTCTATATATCGAAATTCAACATCGATTGTACGTATGTGTATAAATCTAGTTGCATTACAACTCTATATATCGAAAATCAATATCAATTACCACTGGGAGTGGCCAGTACTCTAATAGGTAACCTCCTTGGGGTACTAACCCCGCTTCATTGGTCCCTTTTGGCCATTCACGGTCATCAGTTCCCTAGAAATGGCAAAGCAAAATAATCCGGAACTATGAAGCCAGACAGGAAATCCTTCATGTAAACCCCGTGTCAGTGTGCTTAGAATCTTTGCCCTCAATACAGTCCCTGAAGGACACTTAAGAATCTTGTTTCTGGTCGTGTGACTTCGAGGCTCGCTTGAAGATTTCCCAATTCCCACCCACCCACCCTCTCACCAAGCCCCCCTCTCACCTACCCCTCCTCTCACCTACCCCCTCACCCACCTCCCCGTGAGAAATGTGTGACGTTATCTTGTTAGAGCGAGTGATGAAAATTTCGGTTTGATTTCCCCTAAGGCCTGACCGAGTAAGCCTAACTGCTCACTTGCTTCTTGGAGGGAATTATTATCTGTGGCCCATATTTAATCCATCAAAAGCGGCTCTTTATATGTAGAGGCTGTGTGTCGTACATCATTCGTCTCGGAGTGAAATATTGCAGGTTCCTTTTAAGGGAGTTTGGAGATGTAAGAAAATCTCTCTCTCTCTCTCTCTCTCTCTCTCTCTCTCTCTCTCTCTCTCTCTCTCTCTCAATAGGATTCATCCGTTGCCCATGCGTTGCGAAATTTGCATATATGCCGTTTGAGCTAGTCGAAAATGAAGCTTATTTTGAAATGCATGTTTTGGCCTTAGGTGCAGTAAAGGCTGTTAAAGATGCTATCAGTGTTTACGTCATGCTTTATCTGCGATATAAAGAAAAAAGCTTATGTCTACAAAGTGGAGTCGCTTAATAAATTGACTTATCAAGTCACAACATTTTTTGGTCCTTCACTGTCTCTATCTATCTATCTATCTATCTATCTATCTATCTATATACGTATATACGTATATATATATATATATATGTGTGTGTGTGTGTGTTTGTGTGTGTGTACGTGTTTATGTGTGTGTATGTATATACACATACACACATGCACAACACACATACATATATATATATATATAAATATATATAAATATATATATACGTATATAGATAGATAGATAGATAGATAGACAGAGACAGTGAAGGGCCAAAAAATGTTGTGACTTGATAAGTCAATTTATTAAGCGACTCCACTTTGTAGTCATAAGCTCTTTTTTCATATCGCAGATAAAGCATGACGTAAACACTGATAGCATCTTTAACAGCCTTTACTACACCTAAGGCCAAAACATGCATTTCAAAATAAGTTTCATTTTCGACTTGCTCAAACGGCTGGCAGAACGGAAGACCTATAAAGTGATGGATGGAAGCGACGAATGAAGTATTGGAAAGGAAGGGTCCTAATATCCAAACAGGTGAAGGGTGGAGTGAAAATAGTGAGGAGCCTATTTCGCACGTATATTATTCCGCTGATATGGGGGAGGGTTTCATCAAAAGGCTTCATCTTTCACCTGTTTGGATATTAGGACCCTTCCTTTCCAGTACTTCATTCGTCCCTTCCATCCATCACTTTATAGGTCTTCCTTTCTGCCAGCACTTTTCTCCATTTACCATCCACCTCCTTCCAACATGACCAGACTATTTCAGCCTTACATATGACGGTAAGTTTATAACAACAAGTCTTCCCTTTCTACATATTGCTCGCCACTGCAGACCTAACATAATGCATATTACTCAAACTATTCTTCTCGGCAGCCTTTTAACTTTCATCATTTGCATTCAGCATCATAAAGGCGAGATTTTCTGACAATAACTTCATACTCAACAGCGTGGGCATCCACCGACACACTAATTATCCTCAAAGTCTTGTGCATACTCCATGTAATTTTCTATGAATTATATTTTCTCTCGACTACTCTTTCATCCTCCCATCATTTGTTTCAAAAGACCTCTTTGAATCACCTGCTTCCAATCGTCTACCTTCTGTATCTTTACTCAGTCACCCAGCTGTCTGGTTTCTATGAAAACTATTAAAACTCTTGCTATATGTAACATGAGTCCATCGGCACAATATAGCACCTACATAAATTTTTATGGCATTGTTCTTGATTAATTGCATCGCTCCACTGCTTAATATTTATTTTTACCCCAGATCAGTCAGTCCTCTTTTTGCATATTCAAACACGGTCTTTCATTACAATCTCCTAGGTCAAAAAGTTATACATACAGCCTTTTACCTTAACTCTCAATATTTTCTCATAACTTTTATGTCAAACATTTCATCCACACACCACTCTCCTTGTGTAAATCCACACTGTTCTTCCCCTATTAGCTTTTTTTTTTTTTTTTTTTTTTTACAAAATCCTACAACTCGCTCTCTTTGGTATGAAAATGTTATGTCCCTATAATTAACAGAGTCTCTTCTTGCACCATTTTTTTCTATCAAAAAGGAAGAGTTATTCTTTTTCTCACTTATTTTGGGTAACTCACTTGATCACATATATCTTCCAAACCATGGTCAACCACTCAATTGCACTTTCAGCACCATACCATAATTTATAACTTGTAATTTCATCCAATCTTGCATTTTTTCATTTTCCAATCTCGGTTACTTTCACAAACTCTCAGACATATACCAATCCCTTCCATTCATGAGCAATTCAATTCTGTCTTTCCTCTACCCTTCACATTCAATGTATATTGAAAATATTTCTTACATTGATCCAGTCGTAAATTGTTTTAGGCAATATCTTCTCTATTTGCATTTTCTAAGATGAGAGTCAGTGTTTCAATGAACGCACTCGTTGCAGTTAATTCCCTCAGGAAAAAAATTGTAAATAGTTTGTGTGTGTGTTTATGTGTGTTTGTGTATAGATAGATCCATGGGTATATTATATATATAATATAAAATTGGAATTTTACGTAGAAATGTTGGACCCTGTAGCACAGAAAGAAAAGGCAGGTCTGTTTCAAATAATTTACATTTTGCGACCGAAACTTGCACCATTTTCCCGACTCTTTCTTCATTTGCAAGAATCCCCGGACGAGTTCCACTCACTGGATTCCTCGGCCGAGCCCTGACCGCGGCCAATGTTTTGGCGGAAGGAAGGAAGCTGCAGCTGCCAGCGGAGAATCGTAAAAAAGTGCAGAGTGATTTGCATGCCATTCCAGGGCTCGAAATATCCATGTACCTCGCCGTGAGAAAGCCTTCGACGCCATCTATGTAAATTTGAGGGCACCTCGCGCCAAGCCTTTTTCCAGCACACACTTTGGCCGGTTCCTCTGATACAAGTGCAAGGTTCGAGTGTCAGGGATGGATTGACTCTCTCTCTCTCTCTCTCTCGGCATATCTGTTCTCCTTTTCTAGAATTCTTTGGCACTGGACAGATTCTTTCGTGGAAGATGATTTCTGTTTCTTTTGGAAGGCTTAATTTTGTTTATTTAATGCGTAACGTCTTCTAAGCATGTTTTCTTTGTATCATTAGCAAAAAAAAAGGGCATATCTTAAAATGTTTTGCCTGTGTATGTTGTGTGGTGTGTGTGTGTGTGTGTGTGTGTGTGTGTGTGTGTGTGTATGGGTGTTGGTTCGAACCCACGAGAAGACGAAATTATTATCAACTAAAAAATTCCCCTTCGGTTAGCATATATGAAAATATACTCATTCCGAGGTAGAACGAAATGGGTATTAACGGACGTTTGTAGCTCGATGTATGTATGTATATGTATATGTATATGTATATATACATATATGTATGTATGTATGTATGTTATGTATGTATGTATGTATATATATATGTATATATGTGTATATATATGTATATATAAGTGTATATATATATATATATATGTATATATATATGTATATATATTGTATATATAGTGTATATATGATATGATATTATGTATGTATATATATGTATATATATATATATATATATATATATATATATCCTATCTGATATCAAAGGCATACCAACACATGGTAATACTGAGCAGGTTAGAAAAGGCACGAATTAAGTTGCCCTTTGGTAAACTGTGCTACTTGTTGCGGTTGCTGTGGATTACTCTTACGACTTTCACAATTTTCTTACTGTCTCGTTTCTCTTCTATTTTCACCTTTTTCCTTTTTTCTATTTGCTTGATTTGGGACGAACTAAACTTTATATGTTGAATCTTTTGGTGCTCAACTCAATACCTGTTACTGAAAATATTTTTACATTATTTTTTATTCGATTATAACGAAGTTTTTTACATTGACGGATATGATATATATATATATATATATATATATATATATATATATATATATATATTATATATATATATATATATATATATATATAAATATTTGTTTTAAAAGTTTAAGTTCCTCGCTGGACGAGTGGTTTTCGCGCTCGGCTGCCAATCCGGAGGTCGGAAGTTCGATTCCCGTCTCGCCCAGCGCGGAATCAGAGGAATTTATTTCTGGTGATAGAAATTCATTTCTCGATATAGTGAGGTTCGGATCCCACAATAAGCTGTAGGTCCCGTTGCTAGGTGACCAATTGGTTCCTAGCCACGTAAAAATATCTAATCCTTCGGGCCAGCCCTTGGAGAGCTGTTAATCAGCTCAGTGGTCTGGTGAAACTAAGATATACTTAACTTTATATAAGCTATATAATTTATAAAGCCTAGAAAAACTAAAAAAAAATTACACAAAAAGTAGGGATATATCACTAAATTTGGTTTTGGGTTAAGAGAGCATTAGATTCGTCGGCAAAATATAGGATGGTAGCCTTTTTAAGTAACTCCCACTTACGTATACTGCCACCTTTACTGACACTCCTAATACTGTTCCATCGAGCGTTACTGCTCATTGTCCGCGTGCAACTTGTGTCATCTGATATACTTCTCCTCCTTCATAAAGCCTTCTTTTATCTTTGTAGTCGTTCAAAACAAATTTAGTGAGATTTTTAGCAGTTATCGCGATAAACCTACGAACAGATGGTCTGCTGGTATAGTGGTTAGTGTCGTGGCTGGTTCTCGTCTCCCCCAGTGCGATGAAGAATCACTGACTATCATGATCAGTTACCGCTGCAGTGTGGGATCTGCGGTGGGAGGTTGAAATCAACGTTCTTTGGCAGGTAGACTTTCAAGTCAATGGCGCCTGTGTGTGCTTGTTCCATGTGAATATAGATTTCATCTACTGGAATAATAATAGTAATAATAATGAACGCAGTTCTGCTTAATTAAAGCCTTCAGTTATCAAAAGATAAATGCAAAGCACTCCTAAAAAGCATTCCAGAACAGTGTAAAAATGGCAGTCTGACAGTCTCCACTTGTTTCCTGACCAATTACAGCGTCTGGGGCTTACATGCTAGGCTTAGCTCAGAGAATCACAAGCTGTTAGGCCTGAGAATAGCCCTGTCCTAGGAATAGTGGCTCAATTTGCGTAGTCACCCCACCCATGAAGGAAGTTACATGGCTAATAAACTGGAATGATTGGATAGTAGTTTATTCTGAGCTCTCTCTCTCTCTCTCTCTCTCTCTCTCTCTCTCTCTCTCTCTCGCTCTCTCTCTCTCTCTCTCTCTCTCTCTCTCTCTCTTTAATGCTATTAACGGTATTTTACCAAAGTGGAATTGTTTCTGAAGGCCGCTTAGAATAAGAGTACACTAAATAAATAAATAAATAAATAAATAAATAAATAAATAAATAAATAAATAAATAAATAAATGATTTTTGGGTCAATCCTACTGTTGGAATGTCCTTATTGACTAGTAAAATCAGTGTAGCATGTCTGTCTGCCTGTCTGCCTGTCTGTCTGTCTGTCTGTCGTATTAATGACAAAATGAATTACATAGTCCATGGCCTAAAAAAAAATTAAGATTTAGAACGAATCTCTTCGGAAGGGTGTATTTATATTTACTGTCCCTTGTCCAACGACTTGCTGTACCTACCACCTCATAATTTGTAGCTGAAATTGTAAGACTCTACAAGCCAGTATTGACATTATCAGGGGTATTTCGAGAAAGGTCTATTAATGATTTATAACTTACAATCATATTTTAACAAAAGTTTCCATATAGCGTGTGATTTTCCAACTGCAGTATTACCAGAATCGAAAATTTATGGGCATTTTGTCTTATGGTGCATGCGCGCTTATATGAATGCACGCTCTTCTTAAGTGATCAGAGTATACCAAAGTCATCTTTTCATGGGCTTTGGACCATGTTATGCAAATGAGCCCGGTTAAACTTTGGACATTTTTAACTTCATTGCTTGGGTGACATGAAAGCCGCTCCTTAAATCAAAGTGTTAAGAGAATTTATTAAAACTAGGAACGTCAACAGTGTGTCGTAAATTAATTTAAGCCGTTCTTTCATTGTTAACCACTTTTAGTTCTTGTAGTTGAGAGAACTGCGCTCTTCCGGTTTTTGTATTTAATTATGTTTTCCGCTGAGAAAACATAATTAAAGTCTCGTGTATGCTTAGCATAAACCAGGACACACCCCAGATACCGTACGTAGGCTGTTACACACATGACTATAGTAGATTCACATCAACCGTATATTTGATTTCTAGGTCAGTCCTTACGATGCTCCTGATTGACTGTTGATAAGCCAATCACAGGGCTGGAAACTCTGTCTCTCTCGAGAGTTTACATAGACAGGATGTATGTTCCACCTCTCCTGAAAGACGTATTCTTCAATTGAAGTGGAACATGATCCTACCCATGTGAACTCTCTCGAGAGACTGAGAGCTTCCAGCCCTGTGATTTGCTTATCAACAGCCAATCAGGAGCGTCATAAGGGACTGGCCTAGACAACAAATGCACGGTTGATGTGAATCTGCTATAGTTCCTCACTGGACGAGTGGGCTGCGTACTCGATTATCAATCCGGTAGCCCGAGTTCGCTTCCCGCGGCCGTCAGTGCGGAATCGGAGGAATTTCTCTGATGATTAGAAATTCATGTCTCGATATATAGTGGTTCGGATCCCACAATAAACCGTATGTTCCGTTACTAAGTAACCAGTTGGTTTCTAGCCATGTAAAAAAAATCTAATCCTTCGCGCCTGCCCTAGGAGAGCTGTTAATCACTTCAGTGGTCTGGTTAAACTAATGTATTCTTATTATTATTTTACACACATGTATAACTACACTTGCATAACTATATGTACGTGTATGTTTATCTGCAGACATATACACATATATACTGGATTTATTGTAATATTGTTTAATTTATTAATTTAATTTATAATATATATATATATAATATTCTATATATATATATATATATATATATATATATATATATATATATATATTTTATTCTTTGTTCTTTGCTCTTTCATACCTCGTGCTGATCTGTTTGTCTGGTGATCTTTTCATACTTTGTTTACTTACCTGATGGAGGGACAGTCGGAGCAATGTACCAAGTGATTCCCTTTCCTTTCATATTTCCTGTTGTTTATTCCTTTTGTATCTATTTGATTTAATTAGATTTACTTTAGGGATCTTAAATAGTTTGTATTACATTTATTATGGGGTCATTGCTAATTATATTCATGGTTGTTTCAGGTGATAATTTACTGATATTTAAGTTGAATAAAGCTTGGGTAGCAGCAGACAAGTCTTTTAATGTCACAACAATTTATTCAATTTACACTATGGAGAAACTATTGAAGCCTGCCCGTCTGGATCTGAACCCCAGCTCCCCTTCTGCAGCAAAGGAATGGCGGCATTAGCACAAGACGTTTTCCAACTTTATTCAGAATGTGGTGAAAGGGCACCCCGAAATAAACTAAGGACACTCGTGAACTGTGTCAGTCATAATGTGTATGAATACATTTAGGAGTGTGTGAATTATGTTACTGCCATTTCCACATTGAAAAAGTTATATATTAAGGCACCTAATGAAATTTTCACCAGGCATTTACTTGCTAGTCGCCAACAAAAGGCAGGAGAAACTTTGGAAGAGTTTTTGAGAGAATTGTGTAAATTAGGCAAAGACTGTAATTTAAAGGCAGTTAGTGCAGATCAGTACAGAGAGGAGCTGATCAGGGATGCTTTTATAAATGGCCTGGCCTCACCTATGATTCGGCAGTATCTTCTTGAAAATAAAACTCTAGACTTACAGGCAGCTTACAACCAGGTTTAATCTTTAGACCTTGCGCAACGTAATGCTAGTTTTTACAATCACAAGCTCCCTCATGTTGGGCATACTGCTGCTGGGGTTACCTCTGATCATGCTCTTATTGCAGATGATCATGTGAAGAGTGGACCAACATCTGAGAGCTGTGAGGAAACTGCTAGAAATCAAGAATTAGCAGCTACTCTGTCCATGAAGAGAAAGTGCTTTTTTTTGTGGAGGTCCCTATCATATTCCTGCACACTGTCCAGCTCGGGATTCAATTTGCAATAAATGTGGCAGGAAGGGGCATTTTGCAAAAGCGTGCCTGTCTAAACAATCTGCATATGGAGGTAAATCTACAACAGCTATAGTATTTGATCCCTCACAGTCACCTGCTCTAGCGGCTAATGCTGGAACCACTTTTCCTCAGAGCCTCTATCGGGCAGCTACCACAACAACAATCAATGGACGGAAGTTGACAGCCCTTGTCAACTCGTGCAGTGATGACAGTTATATAGATGCAGATGTAGCATGGAAATTGAAGCTACCAATACATCCCACTGATAAAGACATCGCTTTAGCACAGAAATATTTGCATACAAATTCTCCAGGTTGTGTCAAGGTGGTGGACATGACTCTTCATCTTAATGGAGAAATTTATCCATTCATGCGTCTAGCAGTAATGAAGGATTTATGTTCGGGAGTATTACTTGGTCAGGACTTCCAAGAACAGCATCAGAAAGTGACTATTGAATACGGTGGACCAAAACCTGCGCTCAACTTATCTGGTGCTAATTCTCATACTGTTCATTGGCAGTCGCTGCTGTGGATGAACCTTCTATCTTCCAGTATTTGTTACCTAATTGTAAGCCGATTGTCACCAAATCTAGACACTACTGTAACGATGACAAAGAATTCATTGAAGTGGAGACTAGTCGTCTCTTGGCTGAGGGTGTTATTGAGGATAGCATATCACCATGGAGAGCCCAAGTTGTGGTGGTTAAGGATCCCTTAAATCGGCATAAGATAAGGATGTGCATGGATTATTCGCAAACTATCAACCTTTATACAGAACTGGATGCTTATCCATTACTGCGGATTGACACCATGGTTAATGAACTCTCAACATATAGAGTATTTTCGACTTTTAACTTGAAAAGCGCTTACCAACGGATGCCTGTACCAGTGCTGTAGAGTACCTTTTGGAGTTACCAATGGAGTAGCAGTCTTTCAACAAACTATGGATAAGTTGACGAAAGAAGAAAACTTACAAGGTGCTTTCCCCTATTTGGACAGTTTT
>NC_087213.1:70079530-70087030 GCF_015104395.2 Macrobrachium nipponense | reverse complement strand
GGCAACTAATGGATAGAGACACTACAATTCCCCGATTTTGAATACAGAATACTTAATTCTCTCTCTCTCTCTCTCTCTCTCTCTCTCTCTCTCTCTCTCTCTCTCTCTCTCTCTCTCTCTCTCTCTCTCTCTCTCTCTCTCTGTCTACTCGCTTTACGTTTATGATAAATCTAATTCTGATTATCCTTCCAAGAATGACGCTGAATTGTAAAATGTTAAGCACAGATAATACGAATTAAATCTACAGCATTATCGTCACATACAGTACGATTACGATTGAGCTCATTCCAGTAAGCCCAGATTTCTCAAAAAAACTCAAAATAGAATCGACTTCATAGTCGTGTAACTGCAAAAGCAATAACAGGTCAGCGAAAAGGATATTAAGTTGTAGATCTTCTAGGAATGTCTAATAATAAGTGATTAACATTTCAATAATTTATACTTTGACGCCAGGGCATGGCTGAATAAACTTCAAATTAACCGTTTCCCGTTGATATGTATATAATATACGTATATACATGTATATATAGTGTATACATAATATATGTGTATATATATACTATATATATATATATATATATATATATATACACTTTATATTTTTTATACTTACAGTATATACATAGTATTATGTATACTGTATATGTATCTGTATATAACGCTAAAGCAATCCCCCTGTAAACATTTTGTTTTTCACGTTAGCTTAATCTCCATAGTTTTGCGGAACTGAAGTTCAGTAACAGAATTTGGCCTTAGCTTATAGTATAGCAGCTTAAGCTACAGTAATCTTACCCGGCCAAACAATTACCATTAATATGTCTTAACTGATGTTCTTTACCAGAACAGAGAGGTCAAGGCTGTAAGTGGAGAAAATAACAAGCCGTGATCCGACCTCCAACTTACTAGGGATACGTGCATGATTTTCCCCTCGTGCATGAGTTGTAAACATTATATTCCTCTCTTTTGGCGGAAATCAAAACGTGCTAAACTCTACGGTCAAATAGAGCCTTGTTTCACCAACAAATATTAAAATGCGCTATATTTTGTTATAAATATTTTTTCTGTACTGTTTAACATGTAAATTATTCATTTTCTACATTTTCATTCTATTAAATAAATCATAAATATCCTATAATGAAATTCCTGTATCTTTAACTCAACGCGAAACTCCTTATTCAGACCTTTCCTACCCCCTAACAAGAACAACAACAACAACAACAAAAGCAAGTAGTTTATAGGCGAAAATTTTACCCAAATTCTAATGTTTGGCTTGGTCTGGGTTACCGATACACTGACTTCGGAATGGTATTGGCTCGTATTTATTCTGAGGGGTTGCTTCTACATCACTGTAGAACACATCATAAACAAACGTTGATGAGTCATCGAATACACATCAAAACAGGTTGAATAACAGTCAGCAAATTATTGGTAGTTATTATAAAACAGTATGTCATACGATTACCCAACATTTGCCGAAGATTCGTTTTCCACTCACTATTGTTGATTTGTTTTCAACCTGGCATTTATATATATATATATATATATATATATATATATATATATATATATATGTATATATTATATTATATATATATATATATGTATATTATATATATATTGATTTATATATATATATATAAATAATTTTTGTGCGTATTTGTAAATATATGCACATGTACATACACACACACATATATATGTATATATATGTGTTTATTTGTAGATATATGCACATATACATACACATATATATACGTATATATACATGCACATATACATACACACATATATACATATATACTATATATATATATATATATATATATATATATATATATATATATATATATATATATATATATGTGTGTGTGTGTATATGTTTCTATAATCTGTATGTGCACTATAGTCAAATATATTTAACATATTAAACTCTCTCTCTCTCTCTCTCTCTCTCTCTCTCTCTCTCTCATTATCATCCAACTATTGTCGTAAATGGGATGGGTGGCGAGTGTAGACCATATACCGATATTAGCAAATAAACCCAAAGCCTTGGTGGAGGCTTATCGCTCATGTGCTTGATGAAGTCTACGGGATGCACACGCCCTGAAACAAAAGCGATATCTCGCCGTATATGAGACTCCCAGAATTTAATTAGGAGCCTTTATATGTCTTCCGCGGTCTACTTAACTCGAGGTGGGAGTTGGGGGGAGGAAGAGGGAGGAATGTGTGATCGTAATTAGGCATGAAGGCGACACAAATACCTCAACTCGCTTAATTAACCGAAACGAAAATGATGTCAGGCGCATTAGTCGAAACATTCTGCACTTGCTTCAATTTACGAAGCAATCTTGTGAATACAACAAGCGGCAGGATTTTATAATGAATAAACAGATATGCGAGAAGATGTAATTAGGAGATGTATTTTTACCTTCCTAATTGTAATAAAATACACTTTTATTTTCTTGGAAGACAATTACAACGTGTGTGGAGAGCCTAGGAAAACCTGCTCAGTTTTTTGCAATTGAAACGCAAAATCTTCTGAAATGATTCTGAAAAGTAACCGTCAACAATAAAAGACGATAACTTTTTCTTTGTATATAAACGGTAAACAAATATCATTTAGTTCTCGTCGGCTGATTCTGTTGTTTATCGAGAGTAAACAAGTCAGGTGCCTCTGTTATCTCAGGTGAGCGCTCTTCTCGTTGCCTGAAGTCTGCAACGTGGAAGGCGACCTGCATTCCTTCTTCCCCGAACGGAAGCGGAAGAGGAAGAGGAAGAGGAAACGACAGCAGCGTCAGGAAGCAAAAGCAACATCGACTCTTTCAATCTCATCTCTTTCGAAAATATAACAAGTTTTGTCTTCAATTTGAGGGTTTCGTGAACAAATTATTTTCCTTTCAAGGTTAATGGGATCATCTTTAAGCAATTTCGACAGCCTTTTGTTAGGAATCATTGATACTGAATACTACTCTGATCGATGATGTGGTTAGTTTCCATAATCGATTACTCTTTTCCGAAGTATTGTTTCAATAGGACTTTTCCCTTAGAGAGTAAGACATTTGCTCGTTTATTTTATTTCAGTTTTTATTCGCAAACTTCTGTCACCGAGCCCAAATAAAAAAATGGTTTAAGCTAACGTACTTTAAATGGATTTCATAAACTCCTACGTCATGTACGATATTCTTTAGCTTTCCTGTGAACTTATTTTTTCTAATCGTATTATTGAGTTTGAAAGAACACGTACCTTTTTCTTATACTACATGTGCTTTCACTGGAGTTTATTCAAGAATATTAGAAGGATTTGTTTGTCCTTCTGTCCTCCTTCAAAAACGTTTAGAGACAGGCACACACATATACATACGTTATAATATGCATGCATATGTATATATAGATTATTTGTATGATAATAATATAATAAAATCTATGTATAATATATTATAATTTTGGAAATATATGAAGTTAATGGTTGGATGTTATGAGGTATGATATGTTATGTATGTATGTATTAAATGGTGTATGAGATTTATGTGGGTTCATACTATCTATGTGATTGTATGATATGTAGTATATATAATAATATGTAATATATATTTCTATATATATATATATATATATATATATAGTATATATGTATGTATGTATGTATGTATCTGTATGTATGTATATATATATATATATATATATATATATATATATATATATATATATAGATAATTTGTAATTTCAGTAGTTATACTTATAAGTCATAAACGGAACTGTATAAACTTTATCAAGGAATGAGTTTATAAACGTGACCCTAAATCTAATGTATCGTAGTCAGAGAGATTCATCATTTCCCTCTCCCACGAGGAGTCTATAATCTGAAGGGAAATTTGCAAAGAAGCCATTTCCTGTTTTTGATAAGGATTAACGAAGAGTGCGCGACTAGACTGTCACCAATATCATGAATGAAAGAATGTACTCCTTTGTATATTGTGAGTACACTGAAGAATGCATTCGCTTGGATGCGTGTATATACGGTTGTGAGCATATATAATTGTGCATCATTCAACTAAAATTGCTCCCTTAGGAAGTTTCCAGTTGTATTTTTTTTTTCACAAGGATCGTAGGACAAGGGATCTGGTTTTGTGATCCGACAGTGTTTTTTGTGGGTCCTACTAAATCTGGCGTTGCTATGGAGTCCGCTATGGAGGGAAACCTGTGCGGAAGATGGCAGCGGAGAAGGAGAACGAGTGAGCGAATGACGTTCAGATCTGAATGACTATTGATCCAGAATACTTACTTCGAGAAGAAGAATCAAGGAAAACCCTCAAGACCAGAAAAACTTCCCTTTATAAGTTTAAATTTCCTAAAACCACAACTAATGCTTAACAGCAATAAACAACCAGACGAGTCCCGTCACAACCCCGTTATCATATCGATCACCGTCATTGTTAACCGAAATTAGATCCCATTAAAACAACCCCCTACCCTTCACCCCACTCTGAGGCCATCGACACGGCTCCCCTCCCCCCCCAACCCTTCTTCCCGTCGTAACTTAGTAAAGCATCCATCTTGTGACTTAATGGATACACAGACACAGATACCAATTAATTAGAACATCTTCCTCAACTTCGGGCCAGAGGCCTCCGGCGCTTCTCGACTCCTTCCTTCGAAGACCTTCCTTCGTTACCCTCGGCATTTAGCGTCCCTGGGATGACTTTATTTAGCGTCCCTTGATTGACTTTATTTAGCGTCCCTGGGTAGACTTTGTTTAGTGTCCCTGGGTTGACTTTGTTTAGCGTCCCTGGGTTGACTTTGTTTAGCGTCCCGGGTGACTTTATAAGTCTCTGGGTTGACTTTGTTTAGCGTCCCTGGGTTGACTTTGTTTAGCGTCCCTGGGTTGACTTTGTTTAGCGTCCCTGGGTTGACTTTGTTTAGCGTCCCTGGGTTGACTTTATTTAACGTCTCTGGGTTGACTTTGTTTAGCGTCCCTGGGTTGACTTTATTTAGCGACCCTGGGTTGACTTTATTTAGCGACCCTGGGTTGACTTTATTTAGCGACCCTGGGTTGACTTTATTTAGCGACCCTGGGTTGACTTTATTTAGCGTCTCTGGGTTGACTTTATTTAGCGACCCTGGGTTGACTTTATTTTAGCGCTCTGGGTTGACTTTCATTTAGCGTCCCTCTTTTGGTTGACATTTATTTAGCGTCATGGGCTGCTTTATTTAGCGACCCTGTGGGACTTTATTTAGCGTCCCTGGGATTGACTATTTTAGCGGGCTTTCTGGGTTGACTTTATTTAGCGTTCCCTGGGTTGACTTTAGTTAGCGACCCGGGTTGACTTTATTAGGTCTCTGGGTTGACGTTTTATTTAGGTCGGGGTTGAGTTTTTTATTTAGCGGACCCCTGGGTTGACTTTATTTAGCGTCCCTGGGTTGACTTTATTTAGCAACCCTGGGTTGATTTTATTTAGTGTCTCTGGGTTGACTTTATTTAGCGTCCCTGGGTTGACTTTATTTAGCGACGCTGGGTTGACTTTATTTAGCGTCCCTGGGTTGACTTTATTTAGCGTCCCTGGGTTGACTTTATTTAGCGTCCCTGGGTTGACTTTATTTAGCGTCCCTGGGTTGACTTTCGACCACTTTTCATTCCATGGATGGACTAGTGCTTGTTATTAAATGCGACAGGAGACACATAATTACATACGCACGCTCACAAACAGACACACACATGTACACACACGCACACTGCTCACATATGTATGCACTGGTTTACATGTTTTTTTTTATTCCCTTAAAAAGGGATGGCGTTATTCTTCTGATTTCTCAGGTACTGTTCTTAGACGAGATTGTTGGGCACACACCGTTCACTAGAGTCAACTAACTACCAAGGCTTAGGGGACTAAGGTGTGTTGATGCAAAAATAAACATTATCGAAATTGCAATAATATATATATATATATATATATATATATATATATATTATATATATATATATATATATATATATATATAAAATCATAAAGCTATCGTACATGAACATAAATGCATTAGTGCAACAGGAAAAACTAAAATCTTTAGATCCTTCGTCTTTGCTGCTGCAGCTCCTCCTCTCTCTCTCTCTCTCTCTCTCTCTCTCATCACACACACACACACACACCCATTTGCTGTATTCACGGAACGGAACTTTTTTTCTCATATTTCCAACATTTCAAAATACATATATTATGAAGCGTTTCACCGAGTATCCTTTGGAATTCCGATATATTTCCTGTACACTTGAATATTCATTTGCAAATGTTTATTTTACTACTTTTATTTATTATTCAACTGCTGTATCCTCATTCTCACCAGTTCGCGGAGAGAGAGAGAGAGAGAGAGAGAGAGAGAGAGAGAGAGAGAGATGCCAAATGTCAGGATATGGAATGCCATGGTTAAATTGAGTTTTCTTTATTTTTTGCCTTTGTATTTCAAAATAAGATTTCTTGTTAATTCTTTGCAAGTTTTTATGATGCCGATGCTCACGTACAATGTACGCTTTAGTTTTCCATGATAGAAAACTATTGGGGCGGCTTTGTCTGTCCTTCCGCACTTTTAGGTCAGCACTCAAATCTTAAAAACTACCGTGGCTAGAGGGCTGCAAATTGGTATGTCGATCATTTACACTTCAATCATCAAACGTACCAAATTGCAACTATCGAGCCTCATTATTTCTTATTTTATTTAACGTTAAATTAATCATAATCGTACTTCTGGCAACGCTTTTATGCACCACCAACACAAGCCACCACTTGGCTTTGGCCGAGCTTCACATGCCCCGGCTAAGAGTGTCATGGGTCGTGACTGAAAGTTTCATACAGCATTTTATACATTACAAAAAAACTTGAATGCGCCGAAAAAACCCGGGCGCTTTTTTTTTGTTTTTTCTTTACTAGTTTCACAGTGTTTCTACAATCTCGTTTTCAAGACGTTGTTAGGTGTCATGATAATTACCATAATTTTCTTCCCCTTAAATTCGAAAGTACGTATGCAAAAATATTTTATTTTATCCTTCTGTTTGATGGTCTGTAATATACACTTATTTATTCGAAGTAAATAGACATTCGACCCTTAAAAGAGAGAGACGCTTTCAATTTATTAACTTCCAACGTATTCATATAGTGTATAATATATATTTATCAATTCAAGATTTATATATTCAGATAAGTTTATGGTTACGATCTTAAGGCTGCTGGTGTGCTATCAAATTGAAAGCGATCCATCTCCGCTGTGATGTTCGTTTCAGTGTTTAAGTTTACAGAAGTATTGGTTCTCGCTTTGAATCTGTATTTTTTTGCAAGTGCAAATGAGTTCTCATAACTAATAACGAGAGAGAGAGAGAGAGAGAGAGAGAGAGAGAGAGAGAGAGAGAGAGAGCTTGTTATGCAAACTGTTTTCGTGCGTCTTTTGTTCCCTGGGTCAAAGTGTTTCGACTTGTCGCGAAGCGTCACAAACGGATCATAAAGGAGCTTTTGATTT
>NC_087213.1:70047030-70072030 GCF_015104395.2 Macrobrachium nipponense | reverse complement strand
TTCTAAGCAAGGTTAATGTTTCTATTAATATTCCAAGAATGACATTGCTGGCGAAATAAGAAAAATGAGTTCGACCAAAAAATATTACACAACTTTCAGATCTCTATAAATGAGTCAGATGAAACCAATTCATAGCGATTAATACGCGATGGACAAATGAGGTTATACAGGAAGAAAGAAAAGGGAAAACTGTCAGCGTGGAATAAATGGAGAACTGTCACACCACATAACCAGAAAAGTCCATCTTTCCCCACCCCCCACCAAAATTCTCCCCACAACGTCCTGAGTACGATTGTCGGGGCAGCCAGGCGACAGTCACAATAAACGTCAGATGTCATCGTGGCTCTGAGCCGTGATTCATTTTCACGACTACAGCGATACTCTCTGCAAGATGACGAGTTTGTTTGTTCCGAGCTAAGTAATCGTAGTGAGTTTCGAATGAGGAAGTCCGCTGTCGATCTTAGAATGAATAACTTTACCTAATAATAGTACAAGGCTTTGCTGATACGAGCATCTCTATTGCTTAGACTGCAAAACGTTAGAGGAGGGTTTAATGATAACGGTTTAATTTTTTTTTTTCACATTTCAACAGAAGGTCGCAGCGCTCCTTCGGCCCCTAGCTGCAACCCCTTTCATTCCTTTTATTGTACCTCCGTTCATATTATCTATCTACTTTCTTGCTATCCACCCTCTCCTAACAGTCATTCTATAGTGTAGCTACGAGAGTTACCTCCTGTTACACCTTTCAATCGATTTCCTTTCGAGCGCTGAATGATCTCATAGGTCCCAGTTCTTGTCCTTTGGCCTAAACCTAAATATTCCATTCCATTTCAACAGACGTCAGAATGTCAAGTTATTCAGGACAGGGAACTCTTGTGCTGTGTAGCATAACCAACTGTAGGGAAACAAGACTGTAATGAAATGGATTTAATTACAAATTGCTGACAGCAATTTGGAATGAAAGGCACAAATATGATTTTAATTTCTACTTGTTCTAGAAAAATATTCAAATAAAGAGTAAGCTTATACTCCTATCTGAACATAGAATAAAACAAATTTGGTTATTGTACCAACTTCTAGGCGAGTTGTTTCCTATAACGAGTTAAGTTATATCAGACGTGAGGTTTTTTATGAAATGAAATTTTAAGAAACGAACCATATGGCAAATGTAATCAGGCTTTATTTGGTTGCGAGATAAATTATTGCATTTATCATCCTAGTTTAATTTCAAATGTATGTACTATCTCCAGAGAGTGTACTTTTGCTTGAACAACTTACTCTATGAAAGCTCTACTTCTTGACCAAATAATCTTGACCAAATAAATATAAAGAGAGAGAGAGAGAGAGAGAGAGAGAGAGAGAGAGAGAGAGAGAGAGAGAGAGAGAGAGAGAGAGATCTTTACATTCATCACTTATTCCACTAGTTTTTCTCTCGGCACAAGTATCCAATTTTGAAGGTAAAAAAACAAAAATATTTGGTTTAAACTTTTAGTGTTTCCGAGTCCGATTCAAGCTCCATAAATCGTTTCCCAGTTCAGTAACCTAGACAAAAACGGTAAAGGTGTTCAATATTGGATTTTATTTATCAATAAAGCCATGCTACTTTAATCAAAACTTGGGTACGAGTTGATTTAAAGCTTAATGAAATATTAGTTTGGAGAGGAATTGGCAATGGTTTGGAAAGTTGGTGCGAAGTAAGGAGCCGAAGTTTGTGGAACTTATCATGCTATTGACAGTATAATGATGGAAGGCGTTTGGCTTTTGTTTTTAGTGTTAACGCCTCCATAATTCTATAAAATTCGTAATTTCGGATATTAGCATAACTGTAGTCTCAGCAGATTTTAATGCTAAAATGAAATTTATTGCAGGTTTCATTGGTAACTGATCCAGGCATATAACAAGTGCAATCGCGATCTGGTACTACGGCACTTTTATAAAAGAAAAAAAAATTATTCTTTGTCACCAATCTAAATTTATATGATATTCATCATTGATGTTAGACTTTCATTAGCCTTATTTCTCCCTCCAGTTTAATATCGTTAATTCGAATGATGAGCTTGTGTATAGTTGAATGAATCATTCATTGTCTTGTCTTGTCTCAGGAGTCACTTCTTGTTTGGGAAAAAAAGCTTGATGTTGAAAACAAAGTTACTAATTAGGACCTTTGCAGTTCATCCCTAAGCTTTGGTCAAAGATTTATCATTTGAATAGCGCCCAAGTTCGTCTCATCTTCGGGTCTTGAGAAGAAATAAATGTAGTTTGGGTTCTTGGGAAAGTTGAAATTATATCATAACTGAGTGCGGGATCTTGAGGAAGAGACCTTAGAAGCACTGATAGATAGGCTTTTAAAGGTGGTAGATTAAATTCTCTCTCTCTCTCTCTCTCTCTCTCTCTCTCTCTCTCTCTCTCTCTCTCCACCCAACCCCTTAGTGACAAATATTTAATATTGGGCATTTGATGGCTCAACCTCGTAAATGAAATGTTATGTATATCTTAGTTTAGACCACTGAGCTAAATGACAGCTCTCCTAGGGCTGGCCCGAAGGATTAGATATTTTTCCGCGGCTAGAAACCAATTGGTTGCCTGGCAACATGACCTACAGTTTATTGTGTTCAAGGAAAAACCAATATACTACTTATGCTAAGGTAATTTCCTCAATATCAGGGAAGGCGACTTATATTCAACTTGTTTGTGATGTGTATGCGATGCCTTAGCAACCTCTGTTTATGTTGTTTTACTGTGGTATGGAGGCAACCTTATGTATAAAGCATCCGAGGCAACACCACCTTCGAAGTCAGAGTACAAGTTTCCTAGACCAATTCAAGCTTTGGAATTGAGTTGTCATTTTTATTTCCTTCACTTACAGCAATGCCTTCTGGTCGTTACCGGCCATAAATATATTACTAAGTACCTCGGCTGTTTAGGAAAAACAGATGAAAGATAATCGGCAAAATGTGACAAAATTCTGTTACTGAACTTCAG
Organism: Macrobrachium nipponense; assembly: GCF_015104395.2. Lineage (NCBI taxonomy): Eukaryota > Metazoa > Arthropoda > Malacostraca > Decapoda > Palaemonidae > Macrobrachium > Macrobrachium nipponense. The sequence goes on along the minus strand of NC_087213.1, from coordinate 70,069,048 downwards.
TTACGCAAAAATACCCAGATTAGGCTAATGTTGACAACATTTTACAGTAGGATTGGCTTGACTTTCTATACATATACAGCAGTTACGTGTATAGTGTATATATATATATATATATATATATATATATATATATATATACACACAGATATTATATATATATAATGTGGTATTATATATGTATATATATATATATATATATATATATATATATATGGTATATTCTATAGTATATATATATATATATATATATATATATATATATATATATATATACACACATATATATATATGTATATATATATATGTATATATATGTATATATATGGTGTATATATGTTTATATATACAATATATATATACATATATATATATATATATATATATATATATATATATATATATATATATATACTATATATATATATATATCAGCGGGTGAAGGAGAGTGCTATTGTGAAGTTCATTCAGCCCATGACCTGGCGTCACTTATTTTAAGGTCCTGTTTGAAAATCGGAATTTAATCCATTTCACTGAACTGTCCTTGTTCTTGCAATTACACGGCTCTGATGAAAATTCCATTCTGGGACTTCCAGGAATCTGAACTTACTGGAATGAGCTCAGTCATAATTATATTGCACGCATCGATAACCCTACACATTGAAATCGTATTATCTGTGCTTAACATTTTACAATTCAACGCCATTCTGAGAAGGCTAATCAAACTTTGACTTGTAATAAATGCATGTAACCGTTCTGTATTTGATATCGGCAATTGTTTTGTCTGGTTATATGCCCAATCTTTAGAATTTGACTTTTCCTAGGGTACGGCCCTCATTAAAATTTTTTTTTATATGCTTTTATTTAGCTAGCTTTTGCTGCTTGTTTCTGTTTGCCTGTTAGTTTTGGTCAAATCTTGTAACTCAATATTCGACCTTGAAATTTTGTTTGGTTCCTCAGTTTCTGTGACAATAACCTACAACCTTGCATGAGCAGTAGAAGTAGGTCATAGTTCCTCACTGGATAATTCGGTTGCGTACTCGCCTACCAATATGATAGTCCGAGTTTACTCCCAGCTGCCGCCAGCGCCGAATCAGAACAATGTATTTCTGGTGAATAGAAATTAATTTCTCGATATAATGTGGTTCGGATTCCACGATAGGCTGTAGGTCCCTTTGCTAAGTAAACGGTTGATTCCTAGCCACGTAAATAATAATATAATCCTTCGGGCCAGCCCTAGGAGAGCTGTTGATCAGCTCAGTGGCCTGATTAAACTGAGTTATACTTAACTTAGGTCAGCAGTGACCTCTGATGACACTATAGTAGACTCACATCAACCGTGCATCTGATGTCTAGGCCAGTCCCTTACGACACTAATGATTGGCTGTTAAGTAGCCAATCACAGGGCTGCCTTGTATCCCTCAGGAGAGGTGAAACATACATCCTGCCTATGTGAACTATCGAGAGAGACTAAGAGTTTCCAACCCTGTGATTGGCTTATCAACAGCCAATCAGGAGCGTCGTAAGGGACGGGCCTAGACATCAGATGCACGGTTGATGTGTATCTACTATAGTACAGTGACCTCTCCCAGCATCTCTGGATTTGTATGAAACTCTTTGGATTTTTCACAGCTTCTTTGACTCGATAGATTAATTCAACAACTACGGCTTTTCAAACCGTCTTTGGCTCGACTGGATATCAGTTTTGTTAGCTACAATTATAAATCGGTTACAATTTCTGTCAAAGCTAAAAAGTATAAAGTAAATTACTGTACAAAATTTATTTAACTCGCTTTTATTAAATGCACTAAAAAGTGGAAAATAAATCTTTGTAGACACTACGATTTTCTCACAATTAATCATGTCTACTAAAATCAAAGCATGGGTGCCAAACATGGTAGGATATGCTACACACAGACACGCACATACACACACACACACACACACACACACACACACACACACACACATATATATATATACATGGAAAGGAATGCTACAATATATATATATATATATGTATATATATATATATATATATATATATATATATATATATATATATAGTATAAATATATTGTAGCATTCCCTTCCATGTTTAGCGCCCATGCTTTTATTTTTGTATACAAGATTAATTATAAGAAAATTCTAGTGTGTCCAAAAATTTATATTCCACTTTTTAGTGTATTTAATAAAAGCGTGTAATATTTTAAAAAGATTTTTTATTTTTATTTAAATCTTGCTCCCTATACCACATATAACCGAAAAGAAATGATTGCCATGTCGACGATCTAGTACCTACTGAGTTTGACATAGACGTTTACCATATATGGTATCCCTGCTCTAAAAAGTTTAGCAAGACTAGGTTTAGAATAAATGTCAAAGAATTTATGCTATTATGCAACCGGTATCATTTCAAGGACATCATCTGCCTGGGACAAAACGATGAAGCTAATGACGAGGCAGCCTTTGAATTTCAGATGTGAATAATAAAAACATTGTTATTCAACGTAACTGGAACCTCACTGACGTTAATTGCTTGTGAATTAAAGCGTCGCTGATGCAAAGAATCTGAAACAAAATCATCTGAATATAGTCGGTGTGTTTCGGTCGGCCGGTCGAGAGCCGAGGAGAGTCAAGAGCATTTAATTACCTCAACGGATCAGCAAAGGTTGGGTCGTCCGAGTGACGATTCATAAAGAAAGAGACTTTGGCTATTTACCGAATTGCCTGAATGTTATCTCATTATCGACGCCGCTCTTGTGTCCTGTTTTTATAAAGCGGGGTGATAACTGCTGCCTACATGCGTGAGTGCGTGCGGGCTTCTGACCTATTTTGACGCAAAGGTTCTTTCTCTTTGATAAGATATTCGTGGACTTTGTAGTTTGAAGGTGATGAGGCATTTTTTTTTTTCTATGAGATCAAACCAGAATTTATAGTTCTATTCGTTTGCGTATCTCCGTGATTTTAACGACAACGGCTCGAATATTGAAAGCAACAATTTTTATTCTAATGTGTCTGTTTAAATTTGCTAGATCGATTTTGGCCACCGCTTCTCACAGGGTCTTTTTTAATAATGTGTTTGGTATTTTAATTAGGAAGGTAAACAAAGAACTCAGCGGAATTTATATCACACAAAACCAGAGTTTGCCTGACTGTTTCTCGTATTGAATATTGTCTTAAATGTGATGAGATATATATTTATATTTACATTATATATTTTGTATATATAATATATATATATATATATATATATGATTTATATATAATATATTCATATATATATGCGTGTATATATATATATATATAAATATATATATATATATATATATCTATATATATATATACGCAATTAACCTCAGAATTAATTAATTTCATTTATGTTAACTGAAGGGGAATTTTTAGTTGATGATAATTTCGTCGGCTCCCGGGCGAAAACCTAGTTACCAAGAAATCAGGACGTAACAGTGCAGCGCATTTCCACCACACAGCTACCAAGGAGAGGATAAATAACGTTAACGCCGCCTCTCGCCCTACAAATCCCTGTCGCGCTCTGTCATTCGTTGTTTTGAGTCGGCCGACGAAATTATTATCAACTTAAGAATTCCCCTTCAGTTTTACATATACAAAATATATTAATCTGAGGTGGAGCGAATTAGATACTAAAGGACATTTGTAGGGTAATGCGCATATATCAATCACGGGGATATGATCAGATTTATACATATATATATATATATATATATATATATATATATATAATATATATATATATATATATATATAGTATGTGTGGTGTGTGTGTGTTGTGTGTGTGTGTGTATATATATATATATATATAATATATATATCCTATATATATATATATATATATTTATCTTCAATTAATCAATTAATCATCTAGTTCTTTATTTATGAATGGATATCATGGTGTCGTAGGTGGCGTCGTGACGGCTGGTTAATGGGTTCGAAAGAAAGAACTATTTGTGCCCTGATGACATAATCTATGAACTAAATATCAGAAGTTAGTCGACTGTGTTAGGCTGTAGGTAGAATGGAGACGGGTATAGGTTCTAGCAGTCCCATGCCATAAGGACTGATGGGTTCAAGGCGAACCAATTTTAGTTAATGCAAAATTTATATGTATATCTGTATCTTGAAAAATTTCCCTCCCGTTTTGACTGAATTTTCCAAACCCCGTGACTATCACAAGGAGCCAACGCCGATAGTTGTGTACCGCGAATCCAGAAATTCATCGCTGTTGCCTGACTCTCCGGAAACATTCCCAATAAACAGATCACTCGGATCACGAGAATGGCCGGAATTTATATTACAATGAGCAGTGAACGTTCAAGTTTCATCGCCGGAAGGAAAACTTATTATCCCTCTTATATCGTGTGTATTGTGCAGCGGTGGAATTCTTCTCTCTTTTGTTAAGATCCGACGTTGTACCTTTAATGTCTTTTGTTTACATCCTTGTCCCTTCAAGTACGTTTTTTGTTGAAGTAATTTGTATTTATTTGCATAATTTTTGAACTGGTACTCACGCCACACTATGAATTATTATGTTCATGTCTGGTATTTGTCTCTGAGTTATATCAACTCTAGAATTAATTTGTTTTGAAAAGTTTTTCGTCAGAAGGATTTAGATGTAAGAATTAAAAGGCATAAGTATTCTTTCGAAATTGGGCAAACATCCAATACAATATTCATTCATATAAGTGAAAACTCCCATAGGATAAACAGGCCTGGCAGTTCAGTAATTGCAAGGTCAAAATCTTCTAGAAATCTTCTAGAATCCGCCATTTTGCAACTTGGTTCTAGTTGTAATTCTAACCTTAGCTCTGGCTTGTATTATTTGGACCCTCGTATGAGTAAAATGTTTAAGAATGACCTTAAAGGAAATATCACTTGCTTAATTACTGAGTGGTTACCTTATAGACATTTTCTTTGTATCTGTATGTTTAATATAGTTTTTGTGAAAATGTTTAATTTGCGAAAAATTATTATTATTGTGTACCAAAACGAAATGTATTGAATTGTAATTTTAATATATATATATATATATATATATATATATATATATATATATATATATATATATATATATATATATAGTAGGCAGGAGAAGGGCGCAGGAACATATACACATATTTTCCCATTTGATACATTTATTGTCAACGCGTTTTCTTGACCCATGGTCACATCATCAGGACATCTATATAGAAAGGAATCCGAGCACATAATTAAAAGAAAAACATATAAAAAAGCATAAGAAACTTAAAAATGGAAACTAAGTTAAACTTAAATACTGAATCACACTTAATACATTTACACATTAAAAACCAAGAAAGCTTAAAATGCTCCTTAAAAAACTAAACTCAATAAAAGAAAAAAATAAAGGTAAAAAAACGACTAAAAATGAAGAGCAAGGCGCACCTCTCAAAATGACAGAGACAAACTCACTAAAAAATACACAAGAACAGAAAAGAAGGCGGACAAATATAAACAAACAAGCTAGTTATGCTTATGAACAGGGGAAGCCGATGATTGGCAATTTAACGTAGGTACAGACGGCCAACAAAGAATTGGGCGTAGTTTTTCTTAATTCCTTGTTTCGTTATGGAAAAGATTGCCATATGCAGGTGCCAGATTATTTACGTAAAATCAATAAAACAATATTTCCTTTAAGGGGTGCTCTACTTCAAATAATACATTAGAACGGATAGGGAACCTTATTCAACGTCAAATATAATTATTTTGCAAAGTATTGAAATATACAACCACGAGGACACGAATTCTAATGGTATTCTCAACTAAGGATCCGTGGCAAGCATTGCATTAAGTATTTGGACGTTGGCTTGATGCTGCTAGTCATGAACCCAACGTATCGTACTGTATGGGGTATCGTCAGTTCTTACCTACTGTCGAATATATACAACATTCTTTAATAGCAAAATGTGATTTAGCAAATTTTCTCCTTTGATCAATAAAATAATTTGCATAACACATATAACATCCTAAATTTGACTTCTGATTTGCACTATGTTAGCCTAGGGACCTAGGTCTATTTTCAGCAGCATACTCCTCTCGGATACGTGATGTGAATCTATATCAATCTGCTTTATTTGATTCTTCCCGTTATTCATTTTTTACTGGCCATGTTCCTCCTTTTTTTTTTATCTTTTTCATTATTGCATAACATAATTTTTCTCAGACCTAGCTATCTCATATCAAAAGCAATCATAAGAAATCAAACGAATACAATTTAGTCTCTTTTTTTTTATCCAATTCCTTTCATGCCATGCTGCTTTCATTCCGCACAGGTTTGAATTTGTGGGAGTCAAAGCATTCATAGTAATCTTACTGGTACTATTTATTTCTTCTAAACAGAATTTAATTAGAATCAGTCTCACTCGTATGCCTATACCTATTATAATATAAGTAGCTAAAAGGATAGTAATTATAAACGTAACTTTCTCGTTCAAGTTTATTTCCGTTATTTACAATAAAAAAAACAAAAAACACGCATTATATATACTATACATACATATATAATATATAGGTATATATATATAATATATATATATATATTGCATATATAGATAGTCAGATAACTAAGGAAATCATGCAGAAAATCATTGGACTGGATGCAGTCAAAACAAGCCTAAGTCAAGAAAATTAGAAAATAAGCATATCCTTATTAACAGGTGTGCGTATATATATACGTAATATATATATATATATAATATATATATATATATAATATATAGATATATATCTATATATATATATAGATATATATCTATATATATATATATATATATATATAATATATATATATATATATACATATATTATATAGATCTCTATTATGTATATCTATATATATATATATATATCTGTATATATAATAAATCCTGTCAAATACAGTGTAAGATAATATACAAAAATGAAAATAAATATATTCATATTACATGTGAATTATATATATCATATCTAAAAAAAAAAAAATTTATGCATATGAAGAGAGAGAGAGAGAGAGAGAGAGAGAGAGAGAGAGAGAGAGAGAGAGAAAGAAAGAGAGAAGAGGAGAGAGAGAGAGAGAGAGAGAGAGAGAGAGAGAAGAGAGAGAGAGAGAGAGAGAGAGAGAGAGAGAGATGATTAACCAGGAACTCAGTCCTAACATAGGCCTAGGCCTATAAGCCTGTATAGATTCACATTGGATAAGATAAATGTAAGAGAAGTAAATGAGATGAAAGTAGGGGACTGTTAAACTAACGAGATTAAAATAAATCATATTATTTAAAAGGCAGCACACTGATTAATATTTTATATAAGATCCTCGTGCTCTAGCACGCATCTTATCCTATTTGGCATTGATGCAACGAGACTTCGCAAATGTTTGCTACTCCTCTCTTTGGCCTTAAACTCTCCCAAATATCTATTGCATGCTTTATAAGGTTTTCTTTTGTCTAGCTACGATTAACATCCCATCGTTTGGATCATTATAGCCCATAAGTTTTCTATTGGTTTCATTTTATCTGCAAGACTTCGCAGCCCAATCAATTCGGAACCACGTCTGTTTTGCTGAAACCATTTCTTTACAGCTTTGCATTGTGGACCGCAGAATTGTCCTGGCGATTATATAATTGGCATGGGATACGGCAGTAATAGGTTTCGAACTTGAGGGCACTAAAATGTCCTGTAAAATTGCAATATCTGATTACTGTTCATACGCTCATCGATGACAATTAGCTCTCCCGTCCACTGGCAGCCATCCATCCCCATAACCCAGCTGATATTCTGCCGCTACGCCTTGAAGGCTCGATGTTTTGTTCAGCATATCTGTCGACAGAAATATTATTTCAACCGGTAGACAGTTCAATAGAGAGTAGTTACTTATACTCCCACACCCCCAGCCCCGCATAAAAGTAAGAACAGTAGGGCTTCAACTTTACAAAGATATATTTCTTTTATTTTATATGTTTATAAATATGGACCTAACTTTATGAATTATAATCTATAAATGAAAAATTATAATGTTTCCTACAGCCTATAGGATGAATTGAAATTATAAATCAACGCAACTGCATGAATATATTGGGTTTCAGTGTAATCCCCATTAAACAGATTAATTCTGTGTGACAGTCAATTGTATATAGTTATTGATTAATTTCTCAGCTTTAGGTCAGGATATATACAGAAATAAAGACAAAATAACAGTTTCTTTTTCATCTTGCAGTAAAACTATGTATTAATTTTCACGTTATAGGCAAGTTGCATTAGCTTTTTATATATATAACATAATGCACTTAAGCATATACCACATTTCAGTTTATGATAGGAATAAACAGGTCAATGTTAATTAAAAACAAAGAGGTGTGGTTCTTTTTTTATGATAAGTAAACTAAATTTCACTAGGCTTACCTAGTTTTATTTGGACGACAACAATGAAGCTGTCATCGCATCCGACTCGAAAATTTTTTTTCATCACAGAAAATAACTAAATCCCAGAAAGAAAGCATCTTCTGGAAGATATTGCAGGCAAATCCCATCCTTGCTTCTTTATGCTGTGCGTTAGCAAATGGTTTCCTTGCCGGAATCCTGTGATGCAGGCCTGCCCCATTGCAACCTATTCCGCACAGTCTGACACCCTATTTGCAGTCCAAGCTGCTGTTTTTACAGCCACTGCTGTAATCGGGGTTGTCCTTGACAGCATCACAATCATTTTGTCCTGCACTCTTGTGGTGATTCGAGGAGTTCCACTTCTAGGCCTATCTCAAACTTTGTCGCTCTGTGAACAATTTTGATCCATCTATGTATGGTTCTCTTCGGTATGTTTGAGTCTTCTTGATATTTCCCTGACAGGAATGCAACCAAACCAATGCAGTGCAATAATTGCCTCTCGCTGTGCAGGGGATGTTTCTTTGCCAGGCAGACGATCCATCGTGAACGTGAAAGGGCGTGACAAAACAGGTGTTTGACCCAGGTCTTAGACCGATAAGTGACACCGTGGCAGTGACCCAGCGATGCAGTTTTTTTCTTCACCAACATTGGCTTTAGCAGTATTACCATAACGCAGTTCTTCTGATTTTATTACGTTATTTAATGGTTAGAATGCGTATTTTTCCGATGTAGAATGATTTTCCTTGACTTAAATAAACTACACGTCACTAGCTTACATAAAGTATTTTTGATGAGAAAAATAAAGATTTCAATAAAAAATTCATTAGTCTAAATAAGCAGGATATAATTTATAACCTTATTTTTTCATTAAAAAAAACATAAAAGCAATGAGAATTTTATTGCTTAGCGAAGTTTGCCTGTGCTCAGATATCCACGGATGTTTGCCAGATGTCACTAGAAAGACACATTAGTAGACGAAATTCCTCAAAACGGCAACACTGGTGGCACGTTGCCTTCGATTCCAGCGCATGGTCAAAGACGTCGAAAACAATAGAGTGAGGTCGCATGATTCACACTGTTTAAGGTTAATTTTTTTTAATTTTTTTAATTTGATAGCATATTTTGAGTTTCCAATGTTTTTTTTGTGTAAAATGTACAAATGAAATCGTTCACTACCTTCAACTTGAATATTGAAATGATGTAATAAGGACTATGTTTATGTGATTACTACCAGTGATGGGGTGTCTCCTACTATTTGGTAATGTATATCTATGGTTGTGGTAGCGTTTTTTTTTCCCACTTCGTTCGTGGGGCACATCATTTTGCTATAGGGAAAAATAGTTTTTTCACAATAACATAACATTTGTTAAATAAAGAATATCAGTGACTGTTTTTAACGTCATTACATACGATTTTCTTCCATCTTTGGAAAAGAAAATAGATAAATAAGGCATGAATCGTGCGTCAGGCAGGTGAACGAAAAATTATGAAACTCTGCCACGAGTTTTTTTTGGCCGACAGTACATTCTCTTTATTAGCAGACTTTCCAAGAGAAGCAGTTCTCCAGGTTCCTGACTTGGCCAATTATTTTAAAGTTGTCATATTTGATCGATGTCTTGCAACTTCTAGCGTGCGATCTTATATTGGAAAGTTCGGGATTAGACAATCTGCAGCCCGTACGATAACTCACGCCCATGTGAGAATCGGCCCTGACCTTGAGGAGACGCCGAGTCGAACCAACTGTAATTCCGGAACTACATCCGGGGCACTTGTTACTCATATACGAGGCCCCCGACGTCATCATGGAGGAGAGCCGATCCTTGAAGGGAAACAAAGAGCCAATAGTTTTAGGATTTTTTGGAATTAATTTTATATTTAGATGCACCAATATGATTTTCAATAATTTTAGCACACTGCTTGGCAAAGTTTTGATTGGTGGGTAAAATAAAAAACAAAAGTTTGCGTATATAGTAAGTTTTAGGTACGTTACATTTAGGTGTTAAGGTGCAAGTTTTTTATCTAGAACTTTCTTTAATACCTTAAGTACTAGATGGGCAGGGAAACAGTTGTTACGGAAGTAGTGCTTAAGGAAGAGAATTTCAGAATGAAAAGAGAGCCAATTAGAAGTTATAGATAGAGCCCCCGATGTACCAAGGTATGCACAGAATTAATTTTAAAAATTAATAAAACAAAAAACTAAAAACTATAAAATTTGGAGCCGAGTCCGGTGAATGTACTTTTCCTAAAAATGGTCGTGTTAAAATGATCATTGTCCTTAGTAACTAAAACATCAAGGAAAGCCAACTTACCGTCTTGTTCTTTTTCTAGTAGTAAAAATTATATTATTATGGAAGTTGTTGGCTAGGTTTAGGAATCTGTCAGCATCATATTCATTTTTCAATAGAACGAATGTGTCGTCTATATACCTGGCGTAAAATAAGGACAGAAGGACAAGGGCACTCCTCCATTACTTGCTCCTCCAGGGAACACATGAAAATGTTGGCAAAGGTGGGGCCGAGGGGAGACCCCATCGCCATCCCATCGATCTGTTTAAAAACGCTGGTTACTAAAAACAAAGGCCGTGTCCCAGCACGGCTAATTCTAAAAGTGTTTTTAAAAGATTCATAATTAAAAATTAAAAATTACAATATATAAAGTCAGGGGTAGGGAACAATTTGGTTTAAAATAAGATCAATGGTCTCTCTCACAGGAACGTTAGTAAAGAGGGATTCTACACTAAACTGGACCATATACAAATCTGACTCTTGCTTTGGGAGGAGGATCTTTAGTTTTAAAATCTTCGGGGTTTCTTAGGGTATATTCATTCCGGGTCAACGGCTCCAATAAAGGTACCAGAAACTTAGCAAGCCTTGTTAGTTTGGGCGTATTTAAGAACGTTAGGTAGGGGGCTAGGAGGATAGGAAGGGCGGAGGGGAAACCCCTTGTTTGTGGATTCTTAGGCAGGCCCGTAACTGGATACCAAAGGAGGACCCGCTGGAAAAAAGATCATCATAAGTTTTCTCATTTATTATTCCTTCAGTTTTGAGAGACCGTAAAAATCTATTGATCCTGTCTTCTATCCGGTAAATTTCTTGATAGTTGGGTTGTCAAATTTTAGTGAATTTGGTGGGATCATCGAGTATCGTGTTCATTTTATTTAAATAGTCAGTTTTATCTAAAATAACTACCCCTCTTCCCTTGTCAGGTCTAACAACTATGATGTCTTCACGTTTTGATATATTCTTGAGTAGTTCGTAATCCTCCTTCCTGAAAAAGGGAGCCCAGTTAAAGTATATCTTAGTTTTACCAGACCACTGAGCTGATTAACAGCTCTCCTAGGGCTGGCCAGGAAGGATTAGATATATTTTTACGTGACTAGGAACCAATTGGTTACCTAGCAACGGGACCTACAGCTTATTGTGGGATCCGAACCACATTGTATCGAGAAATGAATTTCTATCACCAGAAATAAATTCCTCTGGTTCCGCGTTGACCGAGACGAGAATCGAACTTCGGACCACCGGAATGGTAGCCGAGTGCGAAATGCACTCGGCCAACGTGGAACTCACCACAAGGAGAGCAGACCGTACATTGCCGTAAAGATGTCCATGAGCCACGAAGTGAAGTCCATCGAATTCCTGCAGTGACTTGAACTTAGATAGAAGTGGAATTAATACGATAAATACCAAGCTAAAACTTGGCATCCAGTCAGTTTGAGTCTCCCGTTTATTTACGTGTAAAATTCTGTCGTCGCTGCAGCCTTAGAATCATAGCCATCAGTTTATCTAAATATGTAAAATTTGAATAAGTTTAATTATATAGTATATACCAAAGGAACACATGGGGACATGAAATACTTGAAAGACTCATTTCTATCTTTGCGTATCGAAAGTCTATTTACTTGGAATAAACAAGAATATAACACATAACATCAAACAGAAGAATGATATATTAATTTTGTGCATACGAACCTATGAATTTAAGGTGAAGAATATTATGTTTATTATCATTATACCTAATAACTTATTCAAAATGAGATTCTTGAAACAATATGAAAAAAGAACAGTGTGTGTCAGCATCCAAATAATAAAAACTTGCCTAGGATTAACAGATAATTCCTCTCTTTCTCTCTCTCTCTCTCTCTCTCTCCTCCATGACACCAGACGGCCTAGTGAGAACAAGGATATAGCAGTTGAATAATAAATAAAAGTAGTACAATAGACATTTGCAAATGAATATTCAACTGTACAGGATATATATCAGAATGCCAAAGGATGGTCGGTGGAACACTTCATAATATATGTATTTTGAAATGTTGGAAATATGAGAAAAAAAGTTCACTTCCGTGAATACAGCAAATGCTGAGAGAGAGAGAGAGAGAGAGAGAGAGAGAGAGAGAGAGAGAGGAAATAAAATGAGTTGCAGTGGCAAATATGAAGGACTAAAGATTTTCGTTTTTTCTGTTGCACTTCTGCATTTATGTTCAGTATTTTTGATACATACATACATACATATACACACATATATATGTATATATATTATATATATATATATATATATATATATATATATAATATATATATATATATATATATATATATATATATACTTAATATTGCAACGTGGATGATTATTACTTTTGCGACAACACACCTTCGGCCACTAAGCCTTGGTAGTTAGTTGACTCTGGTGAACGGTGTGTGCCCAACAATCTCGTCTTAAGAACAGTGTCTGAGAAATCAGAAGAATAACGCCAACCCTTTTTGAGAAAAATAAAAAATGTAAATCAGTGCATACATATGAAAGCAATGTGCGTGTGTATACATGTGTGTCTGTGTGTGAGCGTGCGTATTTAATTATGTGTCTCCTGTCGAATTTACTCTAGTCCACCCATGTAATGAAAAGAGGTCGGTCAACCCAGGGATGCTAAATAAAGTCAATCAAGGGACGTTAAATAAAGTCAACCCAGGGACGCTAAATAAGTCAACAATGGCAAAATAAAGTCAACCCAGGGACGCTAAATAAAGTCAATCAAGTGGCGCTAAATAAAGTCAACCCAGGGACGCAAAATAAAGTCAACCCAGGGACGCTAAATGCCGAGGGGAACGAAGGAAGGTCTAGGAAGGAAGGAGTCGAGAAGCGCCGGAGGCCTCTGGCCTGAAGTTGAGGAAGATGTTCTAATTAATTGGTATCTGTGTCTGTGTATCCATTAAGTCACAAGATGGATGCTTTACTAAGTTACGACGGGAAGACGGGTTTGTGGGGGGGGGGGGGGGGGGGGTGTCGTGTCGATGGCCTCAGAGTGGGGTGAAGGGTAGGGGGGTTGTTTTAATGGGATCTAATCTCGGTTAACAACGACGGTGATCGATATGATAACGGGGTTGTGACGGAACTGGTCGAGTTGTTTATTGCTGTTAAGCATTAGTTGTGGTTTTAGGAAATGTAAACTTATAAAGGGAAGTTTTTCTGGTCTTGAGGGTTTTCCTTGATTCTTCTTCTCGAAGTAAGTATTCTAGATCAACAGTCATTCAGATCTGAACGTCATTCGCTCACTCGTTCTCCTTCTCTGCTGCCATCTTCCGTACAAGGGGGGGTTTTTTTTTTTTTTTTTTTTTTTTTTTTTTTTTTCCCTTTTTTCCATTGCGGACTCCATAGCAATGCCAGATTTAGTAGGACCCACAAAACCCTCTGTTGGATCACAAACCCAGATCCCTCGTTCTACCATCCTTGGGAAAAGAAGATACAATTGGAAACTTCCTAAATGAGCAATTTTAGTTGAATGATACACAGTTATTTATGCGCACAGCCGCATACACACGCGTCCAAGTGAGTGCATTCTTCAATGCACTCCCAGTATATGAAGGAGTACCTTCCTTCACTCATGCAATTGGAGATGGTCTAGTCGCGCACTCTTCGTTAACCCTTATCAAAAACAGGAAATGGCTTCTTTGCAAATTTCCTTTTAGGTTATAGACCCTTCGTAGGAGAGCGAAATGAGGAATCTCTCTGACTACGATACTTTAGATTCAGGGTCAGGTTTCTGAACTCCTTCCTTGATCAAAGTCATGAAGTTCCATTAACGAATTATAAGGATTGAAATTACAGCTCCCTTTAAACAGAAAAGAATTCTTGATCAAAACATTCATCTGAGATCCAGGCATATCTTAAATAATACACACACACACACACACACTTATATATATGTAAGTGTTTACATAATAAAAATATGGAATGTTATTCCATATATATAAAAGACTAAAACTAAAGAGGTCAACCAGATTGCTTGCAGGAATGTGATCAGACTAGAGACGCTAAAGATGACGTATACAATAAAAGTAGGCTAAGAGAACATGCCGTCACCTGTAGTCATTCATTTGTTTATAAACTCTAGTCCAAGCTCCCTGCTTGAGACAACTACCGCGACCTATAATTCAAACGGCCTACGTGATCTGTAGCGTGTCTCATTTGATTGTGTGTTCGTATGTAACTCTGTCATTTGTATGTATGTTCATATGTTCGAACTACTGTCTGTACCTTTATGACTGGTAACCGAGATGGTAGTAGGGCAGAACAGAGTTAGCTATCGTCATTAGAAGACCTGTATCTCTTTACCTAATAGCTTTAATCATGTAGAGAGAATAGAATTAGCCATCATCATTGGCAGAAGCGATCAAGCTACGTTATTAGAAGACTTGTACAATCATACCTGATCTTCACCATGTAAACTAAGAAGAATATATATATTTTTATACTTCGTGTTTTCTACAAGAACCTCCTTACCGAATCATCATGAGTTTAACACATCGTCGTCATAAACAAGAAGATAATCCCGACTTCGTAAGTGATCTACAAACCCCAAGACACTCCATTGAAGATGGAAGTGCAATACCAACGACTTTGCGTAAGATTTATCGCAAGTCTAAACATTACCTCATAGGGCGCCTTATCATACAAGGCCACAAGCCCTAAAAGTGGTGGCAAGCGTACCAGAAGACTCTACAACTTCTCCGAAGAAAAATCAGAATAATGAAGTATCATATAAGAACTCTTCAACGACGACGAAAGCAACAGATTCTTCAAGCAACTTAGTATCATCGTTTAGTGAATAACTTCAAGAAACAAACCCGACGTGTCCTTTTCCTATGGCAACGCAAGCTTCGTCTCTCATTAGAATCATTCAAGAAAACATCGTTAGTGAGCGTTTCCGGCACTTCAATAAACAAACCAAACGCGTCTTGCAGCATCGGATCTTTCAAGGGCTCGAATCATCGAAACAACGCACACGGGGGAAACTGAAGCCAAACCAGGTCATCCGCTAATAGAGAAGGAGGACCAAGGCCGTGTGCGTTATCGGAACACCGTGACTTCCACAAAAGCAAGCTAGTACAATTTTTTTTATTCATTTGGAGTAACTTTGAGTGTTTCCTTTGCAGGTCGAATTTCGTTATTCCTGTGGCTGAAGTTACGAGACATTCTTAATCTTACTTTTTTACAGAAATTATCTACATCATTGAGATTTCGCTACTGCGAGTTTTTTATCTTTGAGTGTCTGTTTCCAGAAGTTCTACTGAAATATCATAATACATACTAGTTAATTTTATCATTTTGGGTGATTATTAATCCCTTACGTAACAAATCATATTAAACAGTGAATATGCGTTTACGCAGTTGGACGTCTGTATTTATACAGATGCATGGATAGGGTCGTTAGGCACCGTAGTGATTAGAAAACACACAAAAACAAGTGGAACACCCGTACAAATCTAGATAAATTAGAGGTAACACTATTTCGGGTCATGACAATAAATGCTCCTTTGCAAGTCCCGATCGCAGTTTTAGCCTGAGTTTTTGAGTATATAAAAAATCGAACCTCAATGACTCAACTTAACTTTAAAAATACGGCTGGATTGCAAGGAATAACATGCCTATAAAAAACTTTCATCAGGCTAAATGCGCTGACCAGGATCCCTCACTATTTCAAATTTTAGCAAAGAATGAAGTACAAACAGTTAATATTGAATGCAGTAGAGATAACTTGTCTTAATAGTAATCGCTCAGTTCCTAATAGTTCGTCATTCATTGCTTTATACGTAACCAGCAACATAATGCTAAAAACACACAATACGTTGCCGATGGTAATAAAGAGAAGGATCCTAATTATTACAAAAAAAAGAAATAGAAACAGTAGCCCTTTCAGAATCAAACAAGCAAACTCGGTTACTGTGTCACCTAGTCAAGCGGTCAAGGTCAGTTAAATCTGCCGAGTTTTCAAAGCAAAGCACATTCCATTTAAGCGACTTCAGCAGAAAGGGAGAGCGATGTTGAAAAAATTAAAAAGGAATTTCCCTATGCATCACATGACTGTATCAAGTAATCAGAGCAGGTTTTCGTTTTTTTTAATACGTAAGTTATTATAAGTAGTGGTGGATTAAGCCCAACTGTAAACGCCGTAAAAATTAGAATATCTAGTTTTATTTCTTTAGTACACGTAATATCCTGTATTTACGGACTCACCGTCTGTTATTCGAACTTCCCTAATGAGAAGTCTGGATAAGCGAACGCTTACAGATACCTCTATAGTTATAAAAAACATTTTTCTGTATCCAGTGTAATTGTAAGATCCATCTAGGGGTATACAAAATATTATCTTACATCCTGCAAAAATAAGGCGTGTTTATCAAAGGAAAAATCCATATAAACCTTCAAACATATTATAAAATCCGTTTCTGAACAAAAATGAGACAGTTAATGCAAATTAATAACTTATATAAAGGGAACTTATACATTTGTTCCTCATAAATCGTAACATTGGTTTCAAAATGGAACTCAACAGAATTCTCCCACAACCGCAGTCGCAGTTTGCACGCAAAATCTTGAGAAGCATGCACCCTCGAATGTCTTAGTGCGTGTAAAAAGACTTTGCTGGGAAATGAAATTTTAATCCTTCCCGACACTGAAATATAACGATTTCCGCGAACAAAGCCCTAGACACAGTTGACTCGCAGCAACAAGTTAATATAGTAATCCACAAAAACCTATACATATAAATATCGCATTTCTTTTATTGTTGCTAATTTTTAATCACGCCCAATCAGTCGTAGATGAATCTCTCTGATAATCTATCTAAAGTAATATCCGTAAAGTCATTCAAGCAGAGGTGATTCAGCAGAAAAATTCTTTTTTCTATTATCTGAATACCAGGCAGTTTCTCCACTAGCGAGTGATCTCTGAAAAAAACGGATGTAATTTAACACAAAATACGGTCTAAGGACAAACATAAAGCTATATACATACCTTCGTATAGACTCTCAATGCAATTTCAAAATAGAGATAAATGACGAAGTTGAAAAATGTTAGTAATAGGAGTCATTAGGAAATCAAATAAGCCCATATAATTTTTCCCTCAAACGTCATGCCATAAAATATCGGACTTGGACGTATCTGCGTTAGATTTCTGTGCGCTTAAACAAGGAAACGAACTCCCGATAGTTTCCAGTGCCATGTACCGACGACATCTTATCTCTGTTAGGTTAGAATAAATTTTTCACCAGCTTGGACTTACTTAAAAGCTTTTACCAGATACCATTACCTAAGTGATTGTACCTCATACACCGTTTTCAGCACACTCAGGGGACATTATCAATTTTTACGTATGCCTCCGGCTTACGTTGCGCCCCAATTACAATATAGTGTTTGGAGACTTTTAGGGGATAACCTACATGCCTATATGGATGATCTTGTAATCTTTTCTAATACCTTAGAAGTACATTCACAGAAACTAGAGCTAGTGCTACAGAGACAAAGACAAATAATCTCAGAGTAAAATATCTAAATGTGAGTTTTTAAAAACCGAACATGTTTATCTAGGTTTTATGTGTCTAGTCAAGGTCTTAAAGTAGTCCATGGTAAGGTGTCGGCTATTCATAACTTTCCGGTACCTATTAACGTAAAGGGGGAAAGGGGGATACAGCACTTTTGCGCTGTAGTGGGTATTACAATCGTATGTAAATATGTAACTCTTCAATCATGACAGCTCCTTTAACAGATCTTACGAAGAAGAGCGTAGATTTATTATGGTCTAAAAAGCATCAACAGGCGTTCGATATCCTAAAAGCGGAATAATGCAGCTCACCTAACTTAAAAAATCCCCGATTTTAAATAAGGAATATTTTTTTTTTGCAACAAAGTGCCTCAGACCAAGGGGTAAGAGGGTATTACTTTCAGTAATATGATAACAGTTCTTCCCTATAGCTTTTTATTCACGTAAACTAAAGCCTTCTGAAAGTAAATATACAGTAATAGGCAAGGAAGGGCTAGGTATCTTTAACTCACTAGTACATTTTAAGTTCATAATCTATGGCTATCCTGATAAAGTCCTTACTGAACATGAGTCCTTTACCGAGTTTTTAAAGGCTTTTAATCACAGTCCAAAGGGAACTCGGTGACAAATGATCATTCAGGTCTTTGGAGCCAAGATTAGATATCTACCTGGGAAAGCATTATTATAGCTGACGCATTATCCCGCAATCCCGCACCATACTGCAAAGAACCATTAATTGGACTAAAAGATATAGAAACATCCGTGCCTATTGTTAAAACCGTATCTAAACAAGAAAATTCCTTAACCCAAGAGATCGCGAGCATTGAATATCTGGGTTGGAGCGCAGAACTGTTACAAACTGAACAAAGCAAGAGTCAACAGACATAACCCAAACAATAAACACTTCGAACGGAAACAGAGTCAGCAGCAATAAACACCAAACAATAAACACTTCGAACGGAAACAGGGTCAGCGGCTAAGCAAAAACAATAAACACTTCGAGCAGAAACCCTAAAGCAAAAGTATATTTAAAGTAAGTGTATAAGAATAATGTAATCAAATGTAATATTATATGTAGGTCCGTGACGAGGAAAACCCGAAGAACACAGCAGATGACTAACGACCAGGTATTAGTAATAATCTCTTTCATAACAATCGTCATAAACTGGTTGCATTCCATCATCCAGGGTTCCCTATTATGTCACAGAAAGCCAATCACTGTTTTACTGTGCTACAATGGTTCAATATAAAGCACATAACTATTGTAACCCGTGGTCATAAACCAAGGGATACACTAAGACACCTGTCAGTTTAGGGGCCTATCCTGTGCCAAATCAATCCTTGAAAGAATATACTTAGAATTATTAACAGAATTACGAGTCTGACAGAAGGAATAAACACTTCTTAGTGTTAATAGTTCCTTGACACGTTATATAGAAGTAATAGCACTAAAAACAAACACCGCAATTGAGTGCATTAGGAATATTTATGAGTGCTAAATCAGTAAATATGGAATTCAACACATGATAATGTGACTCGGGTGGTGTGGTCAATCAGTATAATCTCCATAACGCGTTGTGTGAATTCCTATCCATTAAGAAAACCAATAAATATTTTATTTTATCACCCAGAGTCAATCGGTTTGGTAGAATAACGGATAATTAATTAAATAGGAAGTGTCAATGTCTTACGAGTTACAACTCGTGATATTGGATCCGAACTGGATTATAGCGGTTCTCGCGGTTTTAAATACCTTTATCATTTATATCTTGTATCTATAGAATTGATGCCGCAAGTAGCCTTATACGGTACGCCGCTAGAACACTTTTCCACAATATTCAGCCAACCATTAATTTATCAAATATATATAAAAAAATATATAAATAAATAAATATAAAAAAAATAAAATAAATATGGATACAAGTGGAGTCAATATAATACACTCCGTAAGAAGTCGGAAGGGTTACAAATTATAATAAAAAAGGAATCACGATAAAATCAATAAGCAAAACGTAACCATGGGTTAATTAAATATCCAAATATATATGCGTAAAGATTTGAACTCTAACTTAACGCTTTAGTAATGACAAATAAGCTAAAAGTTCAAACACATATCCAAAACCTACTGACATATTGTCTGTCCCGGTGATTTATATTCGTAGTCAATGAAAAAAATAATAATATAAATAAATAAATAAATAAAATAAAATAAAAGAGATTTTAAAGTCAGGAAGTCTAGAAGTGAAAATCTTATCTATGGAATAATCCTATATGAATCTTATACAGGGCTAATAATATATATAGAATTTGCATGGAAACCTTTTTCATTAGTTTGAATAAGGAATATTTAATTTAACATAATTCCAACATGAAACCAATATATTGTTCAATTTTGGTACTGTTTTTTTTTTTTTTCTTCAGACATTATTCTCATGCGGGTGGAGAATTAAAACAAAAAAATATCATTTGAAAATACTAAAGTCGTATCTCTTACAGCAAGTAACGTAACTCTTAAGCTGGTGACGACGTCATCAGTTCTAGAAGGTCTGTCGCGTTTGCCGTATCAGCATTGATTCCTTTAACCTCAAATATCTGCTTGCACAGGCTTCATCTCGCGCTTGCAAAGCAGATTGACTGGAGAAAGGAATGCTTAGCTCATGAACTTCACATGACATACCACATAACCTATTCTTATCCGTGTGTGCAATGCAATTTTAGTTAAGGACTTGCAATCGTTTTAAAATGAATAAACAAAATAAGCAAATAGAATTTCTATAACAACAAAATGAATTAATTTTTTTTCTGAACCTCATAGACAATTAGAGTCAATAATTCAGCTTATGACATGGGTAAACGGACATTTAGAATTATCAAGTTATGGATATGAAATATTTACTTGCAACATTAGTCTATCACAATTCAAGTAAAATCACATTTATGGGAAAATGTCACATTTTCTTGAAAAAACCAAAGTTTATATAGAAATTAATTACATAGTGGGTTCCTTCGTTGCATCGCCTGCCTATAAATAAAGTTTTAAAAATTAACCTCAGAGGATGCGTGCGAGAAAATTGAATATGAAACTTTGTTGAGGGCACATAGGATCAGATTTTATCACAACTTAATTTCAGTTAGCATAGAGAAATACAGAATCCATGATTAATCTTCTCTTTGACTCTTATGGTTGCCTGGCAATCTTACAAATAGCTCTGTTTTCCACTTCTTTGTCTAGTAATTTTACTACCAGTAATATCGAATTTTCTTTGGGATTCGTATTGATATCTGTTATTTTTTATAATTTATGGATATTTTTTACAGTCATCATAGACCTGGATAGGTTCACTCATTGTTAATGCCATGGATAAAAAACGTTTGTACAGCGGACTCTTTTGAATTCCAAAATATCAGCGAATTCATGTGGGTTAAGTCTGGTCTAAATGGCTCTCTCCCCTCCCCTGTATTTGGATGTCGTCTGAATTTACTTTGCCCTTGTGACAAGTATAATTTCACTTGCAGGCTGATTAATGGAACCTGTTACAGTATCCGCAGTACGAAGGAGTTTCACATCGGCAACTTTAAAAAATCGTTCGTCGCTGCGGACGACGGCAGTCGAGTAACAAAATCCGCTACATTGTGAAAGACTAAGGCACCATCACGGACTTCTTCGGACCGACACCGTATCTCGTCGTTAATCTCGTTTTAATGCGGAACGCTCCGGCGGTTTTGTCGGAAAATCGACTACAAAGGGGACATACTTCCGACAAATTACGACCCGAAGGATATTCAACTCTA
>NC_087213.1:70032030-70042030 GCF_015104395.2 Macrobrachium nipponense | reverse complement strand
GATGAGTTAGAAGAGTTACTTGTTCTTGAACAGTATCTTAAGGGAATTCCTGAACATATAGAGCTTGTTATTTAAGAGAGAGAGAAGTGAAGAAACTTGACAAAGCCGCTACCCTTAGTGAAGATTACAATATAATCAGTAGCAAACGTAATTACAATGTCAAGTACCAGAGTCAACAACGCCCAGGTTTTAAGTCTTATCCAAATAACAGGAACAAATTTAATGGGAAACCTACAAGTGATACTGCCAAGAGTACACAAGGTAATACAACTCAGCAAACTAATGTGAAATCCTCATCCAGTTTTTCAAGACAGTTACAGAAACCTAATGTTGTCTGTTTCAAGTGTGGAAGAGTAGACACTACAGTCAAGAGTGTTACCGGAATCAACAGCAGTCAAAAACCAGTTAGTCAAGTTGTGAAACAAACTACGAAGTCAGTGTGGGAAGAATCATACTCCAGAGAAGAATGAAACTAACAACGCTGAATGTTTAGCAACCAGTGGAAATTTGTTACCTCAAGCAGTGAGTGGCTAAGCAGTGTGGAGGCTTTTAAGCCATATATCTGATGAGGGTATGCTGTCAACTCAAGAAGAAGTATGCAGGTACCAGTCAAGATATTACGTGATACAGGGAGTAACCATAGTGTGGTAGTACGTGGTTCTCACCCTCAGTTGGAGAAGAGTCTCACAGGAGATTCAGTTATTTTGAAGGGTATAGGAGGAGAGGAAGTAACTCCTATATGCCGCTTACACCTGTCATGTGAATTGGTGACAGGGAATGTTGATTTTGCTGTAAAGGACTCACTAGCTGTGGAAGGTATACATGTTCTGTTAGGGAATGAAGTTGGTGGTGTGCCATTTATTCCTTGTCCTGTAGTGACAGACAAACCATTGAGGATTAGTCTTACAGTAGAGTTGGAGAAGAATAACCCCCAACTGTTTCCTAGTTGTGTAACTACCAGAAGTATGAAGAGGACTACGACTGTAAGTGAAGAAACTGAGGATTTACACACCCAAGAAGGATCAAGTGAAGGATCTTTGTGCTTAGAAGAATTATTCCAGGGAAGTGAAGTTTCCCATAGTGCTGATCAAGAAGAGATTTCCCAAGAAGATGAAGAAGACGACGACGACGAAGAAGAACCTGATGTTCCTGAAGAGACTCCGAGTAGTCAAAGTGTTGCTGAAGACAGTAGTGAAACTACAGTAGCTGAGTTAGCAGATATTGAGAATTCAACCCTTGAAGTTGGTCAAGTGACAAGAGAGAAGCTGATGGACTTGCAGAAGAAGGATGCATCGTTAACTGATTTGTTCTTCAGAGTTGTTGATCGAGAAGAGATGCAACAAACTCCTACCTGTTACTATCTGAAGGAAGGTTTACTGATGAGGAAGTATAGACCTACAGATATACCAGGAGATGCTGTATGGGGCGAATATCATCAAATTTTGATTCCATATCCATTGAGAAAGCAAGTGGTTGCAGTAGCTCATGAGTCTGGACATATGGGAATCAGGAAGACTGTGGAGAAGATCATGAAATATTTTTTCTGGCCTGGACTTCACAAAGATGTTAGCAGGTTTTGTCGTGAGTGTCATACCTGCCAGATAGCTGAAAAACCGAATGAAACCATCAAGAAAGCCCCCCTACAACCTATAGAAGTTAGAGGAGAACCCTTTAGCAAAGTGATTATAGACATGGTTGGACCATTGCCGAAGACAAAGAAAGGAAATGAGTATTTGTTGACATTAATGTGTCCTGTGACAAGGTATCCAGAAGCAATCCCTGTTAGAAACATATCTGCCAAGAGTTGCTGAAAAACTTGTGGAGTTTTTCTCAAAGTTTGGAATACCAGAAATAGTACAAAGTGACAGAGGAACAAACTTTACTTCAAAGTTATTCCAGGATGTGATGAATTTGTTAGGAGTGAAACAACAATTATCCACTGCCTATCATCCAGAAACTCAAGGTGCCTTGGAAAGGTTCCACCAGACATTGAAAAGTATGCTGACAAAGTATTGTTCTGAGTCAGGAAGAGAATGGGATGTTGGTTTACCATTAATGTTGTTTGAAGTTAGGAGTGCTTATCAAGAAAGTATGGGATGTTCACCTAATGAGATGATTTTTGGAAGAGAAGTTAGAGGACCGTTGAAGATTCTTGCAGAAAATTGGGAAGAAAATCAAGAGGAAAGCCAAGGAGAGTATGTGAAGAATTTAAGGAAAAGGTTGAAAGAGATTAGAAAATTCTCTTTAGAAAACTTGAAAATGAGTCAAGAGAAAATGAAAAGGAGATTTGATGCTAAGGCTAGCTAAGAAGTTTTAGTGTTGGTCAACAAGTGTTAGTGTTCTTACCTGTCAAGAGATTTCCCCTCACTAATAAATTTCAAGGTCCTTACAAGATAATTCAGAAGTTAAGTGATAGAACTTATGTGATTGATACACCAGAAAGAAGAAGAAAACAAAGGAAGATACATGTGAACCTCTTGAAACCTTATTTCTCAGAAACTAAAACTGAAACTGTGTCAGTAACCCAGACAACTTTATCTACAGAAGACGATGATGGCTACGAATTGGAGCTGCAAGCAAGATGAATAATTCTTCAATTTTGGAAAATTGGAGGATAAACTGAAACATCTGAGTGTTGAACAAGGTGAAGACTTAAGTGACGTAATTAGAAGTTTTCCAGAAATTTTTTCAGATGGGCCTAGACGTACTGATCTGACCAAGCATGAAATCAAGATTCAAGAAGATGGAAAACCTTTCAAGCAAAGAGCCTATCGCTTATCACCGTATCATCGAGATGTTTTGAAGAAGGAAGTTGAGTATTTGCTGCAACATGGATTAGCAGAACCCAGTTCAAGTCACTTTAGTTCTCCATGTGTGTTAGTGAAGAAACCAGATGGTTCATTTAGGATGTGTACTGATTATAGGAAGCTGAATTCTATCAGTGTGGCTGATAATTATCCTTTGCCTCTTATAGATCAGTTACTTGATAATATTGGGCAAGCCAAGTTTGTTTCCAAGATAGACTTGTTGAAAGGATATTATCAAATTCCCTTAGATGAGAATGCGAAGCTGCTGTCAGCTTTTATTACTCCTTTTGGACTATATCAGTATACTGTTCTGCCGTTTGGTCTGATGAATGCACCCGCAACATTTACACGAGTGATGGATCAACTGCTAGGATCAATAGAAGGAGTAGGTGTATACCTAGATGACATCGTGATTTACTCTACAACGTGGGAAGATATCTGAAGATTCTGAGGAAAGTTTTCAAGAAACTACAAGAAGCGGGATTAACAGTCAACCTAGAGAAGAGTGAGTTTGGAAAGGCAACTGTACAGTATCTTGGGTTTGAAGTTGGGAAAGGCCTTGCTCCAGTAAATGCTAATGTAGAAGGTATCCGTAAGGCTACCCCACCTACTACCAGGAAACAGCTACAGAGATTTTTAGGCATGGCTGGTTTCTATCGTCGTTTTTGCCCAAATTTCTCAGCGTAGTAGCTCCCCTGACAGAACTTTAACCTTAGTCCCCAAAGCTAAGTTTATTTGGACTCCAGAGTGTCAAGAATCCTTTGAGAAGGTAAAAGCCATTTTAACTTCAAGACCAGTACTTCAAGCTCCAGACTTCGACAAGAAATTTGTGATACAAGTTGATGCGTCAGACTGTGGCGTTGGAGCTGTTCTACTTCAAGAAGATGAAAATAATATCTACCATCCTGTGTGCTTCATGTCTACAAAACTGAAAAAACATCAGAAAGTATATTCGACAATCGAGAAGGAAACTTTAGTCTTAATCCCTGCATTGAAAAAATTTGAAGTGTATGTGAATAGACCTAGGAATGAAGAAAGTTTAATATTGTCTGATCACAATCCACTGTCATTTATCCAGAAAATGAAAAATCACAATCAAAGACTGACCAGGTGGTCTTTGTGCCTGCAACAGTATAACTTAAGAGTGCAGCACATTAGTGGCAAAAACAATGTAGTTGCTGATTATTTATCTCGTTGTGAATCGTTGGATTCAACATCGTGATAAAAAATCCTCTGGGGCTGGGGGATGGTATAGTTCTTATATTGCTGACTTTCAAAATGCATGTTTTCCCCTCTTTGAAATGTCTTGTAGATTGTGTAACATTTTTTTCAGATTCCTAGATAGCTTAGAATAGGATGTTTTAAAATGTGTGTTCAGATTTCGCATTTACGTCTTGTAAAAGAATATATATATAACGCAAAGAGAGAGATCTTTGTCTTTTCAAAGCTGCAAATGTTTAACTTTTATGTCAACACTTTAAGATTAGAGTCTGCGAGATCCGTTTGCTTCCCTGCTCTGTCAGCGCGTTTGATAGCGATCGAGTCGAGCTCTTACGTTGTCATCAAAACATGTCAATTTTAATTGTCGCCCAGCCTCCGTCTCAATCGAGTCGGGTACGTCTTTCTTTTTTTTTAACAGACTGGACTTGTACGTGTATATCTTTGTCAAGTCCCACGTGGGTATTGCACATTATGTGCATCAGATTTCAGATTGCATCAGATTTCAGAACTTTCGAGAAGCTTTCGTGCCAAGAACGTTTTGACATCTGCCCCTCTCCAGCTTTTCCGTAAAGGAAGAGATTCATTCGATCATAGAACCTCGAGGCAGTTAGATCTCCCTCTCTCTCACTCTCTCTCTCTCTCTCTCTCTCTCTCTCTCTCTCTCTCATTCGACATCATTGAGATTATATTAACGTAACGTAAATTGGTCACTCGTAACATTTTAGAATTTCATGTTTGATGTTTCTTAGAATTTATTTAGTGTTATTTAGTTTCTTTTGTGGAATCTGAACAGACATTATTCGTAACGGCGCCAGGTTTTTGTGAAATTGTGTAAGACAAGACTGCAGCTGAGAAAGAAATTGGTATACCAAGGTAAAGTGTGTTATATTTTTATTAGTTGCAACTAATAATGGATTGGGAGTGTGTTTAACTAATAACGGATAGGAATTGTGTTTAACTAATGATTGATAGGAACTGTGGTTAACTAATAACCGATGGTTGTGAAGGTTTGGTAAAAACTGTTGGTTACAGTGTTTTTGAGTGAAAAAGATTTACACTTTTATACACATTGCTGATATTTTTTGTGTTTGTGTCTGTTCCATTGTTTGTGCACTTATTCATTTTCTTATTGAAGTGTGTGTTTTTTTTTTATATTTTCGTTTGCATTCACAATTTAGTTGACTTAGTTATTTTCATTGCTTTATCATTACACATTTAAATTTAACACTAGTGAATTAATTTGTATTTACTTAGAATTCTTTTCAAGTTTTATTGTTGTTTAGCACTTGTGAATTAATTTCAAATTTTCAATTATTGCCTAACACTTTTGAATTTCAATTGAATTAATTTTCTTGAATTTTGTGATAAATTAATTTTGATTTAATTTTACTTAATTTGATTCAAGAATTAATTAAACTTTACTTTGTTTTCAAGTAACAGTAATTTTCCCTGATATTGGGAATTTCACTTATAAATTTTGAATTTGATAATAAATTTTTGTATTTAAATTTTTTTATAAGTGTTTTAATTATTACACCAGTATAATTATATTTGATTATGACTATATTGATGATAGGTAGAGACATAGAGTGGTAATTGATTTGCTTTCCTTCAAGTAACTTGAAGTGACTTAGAACCAGGGAAGTACTTAGACTTCTGAAATCAGGAAATACTTAGAGTTTTAAAGTTGTTGAAGGAGATATATATATATATATATATATATATATATATATATATTATATATATATATATATATATATATATATATATATATATATATATATAATATATATATATTGTTACGAAGTGCCAAGTATCTGGTTACCATGCATCAAACATTACCTCACAAAAAGCCAGACACCTGAAACCCTCACAACACGTTTAAACGACTGAATACTTTAAAGGCAAAAGTGATCCCTTAACACTTACCAGTATTGCAGAAAATCAGACTAAGTTCATCAAAACAGGTGTGAGGTAATCTTGTAAGTAATTAATTAATCAAAGACCCTTTGATTAATTTAATTACTTACAAGATTACCTCACACCTGTTTTGATGAACTTAGTCTGATTTTCTGCAATACTGGTAAGTGTTAAGGATCACTGTTGCCTTTAGAGTATTCAGTCGTTTAAACGTGTTGTGAGGGTTCAGGTGTCTGGCTTTTTGTGAGGTAATGTTTGAATGCATGGTAACCAGATACTTGGCACTTCGTAACAATATATATATATATATAATATATATAATACTATATATATATATATATAATCTATATATATATATATACATATATATAACACACCAACATTATATATAATATATATATATAGTATATATATATATATATATATTAATATATACATATATTATACACAACACACATATATATATTATATATATATATTATTATATAATATATATTATTATATATATATATTATATTGTTATATATATATACATAACATTATATATATTATATAGTTATATATATATATAATATGTTATATATGTATAGTTATATATATATATATATATATAATAATTAATAGTATTATATATTATATTATACATGATGCATACATATATACTATGTTTATACTATATCGATATAGCTATTGAGAGGACAGATAAATAAATATAGATATACTGTTGTGTTGATCTCGAATGAAGTTTTAATTAAGGCTAAACTTACTTAAGGGAGGATAAATTACTGAATGATTCTGTGAATATTCCTGAATATCGTCGGAGAGAGTCAAATAAATGCATATGTGAAAAGTTTTCATGACCATCACTAATTATATTAAGGAAAACGCGGGTTTGTTGATTAAATAAAGTACAACAATTTAATATAGATTACTTATTCAAAAAGACCTTAATTGCTGTTTTCAAGACCTGTGCATATCTTCGTTTATCCATTAATTGCATTCGCAAAAAGGACAATCAGAATATTAATGACCGTTTATTTCCAAAAGACTATTTTCTGAATGACTCGTCATTGTTTTACTCCGAATTCACACTCTCTGGCATTACTTTTGATAAGATCTCGTAATTTGTTTACACATATTTCGTCTTTTTTTCTTAATATTCTCCAAGCCTTTTGGCTCTGCCTCAGTTATGTCACTGAATGTCAAATGGTAGAAAGGCCAACTGGCAGAGAGCATGAGGTCATGTGCAAATTAGATATTTTTTGTCTGACAGTTTTAAATTTTGAAGTGAGAGTTGTCAGTTTTGATATTTTCTATGATTAATTCAGCGGAAAAATTTGCATTTATGATATTTATTTGTAGGCAATATTTGGGCAATAAGTTTATCATTATTTAATTGATTATAAATTCAGTATCATAGGTTCTGCATATTATCTCATCCTATATTTCTCTAAAATGCAGAGACAGGACTGTACGGATACAGGATCCTTCATAGCTGGCGAACTCTGTCCTGGTATTCTATTTTAGTTTTCTGTAAAAGAAAACTATTGTGTCGGCTTTGCCGAGCTTTCCGTCCTCAGATCTCAAAACCTACTGAGGCTAGAGGGCTACAAATTGGTATGTTGATCGACCACCATCCAGTCATCAAACATGCCAAATTTCACCCCTCTAGCTTTAGTAATCTTTATTTTACTTAAGGTTAAATCTAGCCATAACTGTGTATGTGTCATCGATATAGGACAGACCGGCGCGTGGTTAAAGTTTCATGGTCCGCCACCTATTTCGGTGGCTTTGATTTACAGAAAACTAGAAGTTTTATTCAGTGATTTTTTTTTACTTTGTTATCTTCTTCTTTTTCATTCCACTAAATTAACAATAATTAATACTGTCTTCTCTCATTACAGGTATGTTAAAGACTGAACTTCTAAGGGACATTGCATACGGATTATTATGATCAAGACGAGATTATCAATCAAGAAAAGGTACAGATTCGTAAGTTCACTCGACGTTTTCTCCCGTTTTCTCTTCAGATTCTTGAGCGGTTTTTACAGTGCAAAGCGAATTTAAAAGTCCTTCTTCTTGTTTTGCACGTTTCTCGGGCAGTTTAGCTGACATCAGCAGCTCGACAAGATTTTACACGTAGACCCTTTTCGTGATGACTTTGAGTCAATAGTAGCGGTGTGAGCCGAAAATGTATATTTATTTATTTTTTATTTTTAAGTTGGAGGCTGAGGAGTTAAATCCTAACAGTTCAGTCTTCGGTTTTGGCCTGTGATTTGCTGACAGACTTTTTTCAGTTGCGTGTGTGTAATGTAAGTAATTATATATATATATATATATATATATATATATATATATATATATATATATATATATCTATATTATATATATATTATATATATAATATAATATATATATATATCATATATATATATATATATAATAATATATGTGTATGTATGTATGTATGTATGTATGTATATGTATATATGTGTGTGTGTGTGCGTGTATATATATGTACGGACACACACATATACCCTTAAGTCTCCAGCTTTTGTCTATGATATACTGAGCAAGAAAATGTTTTTGCTTTCATACCAGTTTCATGGAACCAAACTTTTTTGTGACGGAATTTATGTCACGATTGGATAAACCGTAACTTTCTTGTCCATGCATACTTCATATTTTGGTCATTCCAGAGAAATCCCTCCGTCTGAGATTTAGTTCAACATGGTATTTAAAATAAGATTTTTTTTTTCTCTCGAAGAGAATGAGGCCCCTTTTCGAAATCGTTTCGGTAATGGCTGTTATTATGTAGTATTTGCAGTGACCACATGCTTAGGTGTAACGCCACACCCCTTATCATATACTGTATCATAACTGTCAACTAATTCTCTGGTGGTGTATTATCTTTTCGTTATTTAGGTGTTTGGTTGAATATCAGTAAATGCATTTATTGCCGACATCGCGTCGTCACGAATGTTGTTGTTGTTGTAGGTAAAACTGTAGTTGATAATTGATATTTGGTTCTGCATTGATACATCGCCTCCGTTCTTTTCCTCATGAAATCTTTTAGTTCGTTTTGTTTTGTTGAGATGTTTGTAATCGTTGACTCCATAACCGTTTGTTGTCGTGCTACCCAAGATGAGAATCGGGTGAAACCATTTTTATTGGTCATTTGGCGTTATTATTATTTTCTTAATTTTAATGTTGTTATTATCACCTTCGGTATTGCTGTTCTTAATGCTCTCCACGCGTTTGTAATAAATGTTGATATAGAGGGATACCTGGGCTATTTTTACTTCTCACGGAAACGACATCATTCTCCTTAGTCCATTTTACTCTTGATGCACGGCAGGGAACTGGAATCTGGTTATGGGTAAAACATCATGATCCTTACCTTAAAGGCAATTGCAACAATACTTTGCCTTTGCATTTTGGATTTACACTTGAGAAGGAGCTGAAACCCACCGTCACAGACAGACAGAAACATCACGAGAATGAAATGAAGCCGTTCTGTAATTTAGCCTAGACTTATCTTAGTATAATGGGTCTGTCTGACCGTCCGTCTGTTATTCAATCACGGCCAAACGGCTGGTCCGATGGGCATGAAACTTGGCAGGGTTATAGTGGGGACTCCTAAGATGGTTAATAATGGGGTTTCATCCTACCTCCCCTCCCCTGCCCGTAGGCTTAGTTACTTTACGAATTTTCATATATAATTTCTGTATACATATGTTTGCTAGTAAGAGGAATTACAGTAAGATTTTGAGCCTGCTCTGCATTAGGATTCTGATTACACTAATAACATCCAGTGTAATATCGATTATTGCAGAACATGAAGCAAACGCAAATTAATTTTGAATTTTAATGTTACATAACCAGGTATTACACACCTTTGCAAATAGAGTAATTTAAATATTAAGATTGTTAATAGAAAATATTGCTGGAAAGTATTGCTCACTCACAGTTCCTTTCACTGACATGAAATGGTCCACCTAATCTTATACTAAAGAAAAATGGCAAAATGAATGGAACTCTCTCTCAGAGAA
>NC_087213.1:70014530-70027030 GCF_015104395.2 Macrobrachium nipponense | reverse complement strand
TGGTCCAGTGCTTGGCCTTTGGCCTAAATTCTATTTCATTCCATTCCTATGACTTTCCTCCTTATATTCGCTTCTCAGTTCGACGTCATTTGGCTATCACGTCTGTGAACATCCTGTAAACTGAATCATCAAAGTTAATAAATCTGAAAGAGAGAAGAACGCAGATCGTCATGGCTGGATAATCGTTCAACATTCGCTGAAGATTTTTAAGATTCTGACCAAATACAGTAAACGAATACCGGGCCCCCCTCCCCCGCGCTCCCCCGAACCCCCCAACACCACCCCATGCAATCCTGAGACTGCTTCGAATATCATGAAGGGGTGTGATGATGATGAATATTTTTTTTTTATTCGTAGGTTTCATCCTCAGTGCATTATTCTGTTATCCAGGTGAAATAACCTGATGGTTGAATTGTTGAACATTTTCCGTTTTCCTTAATCAATGACTTTTCCGTCAGGTCAAACTCTGTTAACCACAAAACCTTTCTTGAGAATGTTTTCAGACAAGTATGGTAGGTGATCGGGTAAGAGGCAATTCATTGATGCAATGTGCCTTTCCGTGCCTTTGGAATGAGAGATTAGGGACAACTTCTCTCGCGAAAGCTATTTTTATCTATTGTGCTTCCGCCATTAGGTTATTTCTTATGATTCCATAGGACTATAAGGCCCTTTGTATTGGAATGGGACTGGTTACAAATAGTCGACTGTTAACTTTCAAGATGTATTCTTAGGATACAAAAAAAGACTGAAAAGAGAACCAGTTGAGCGGAAGCTTATGCGTCGATCATTTAACTCATTCCTTTGTGTAGAGGTATAGGGTATTCTACTTACGTCATAAACTTTAAATTGACAAAAAGAAAAAAAAAAAAACACAAACACACATTGAAAGGGACTGAAGGAACCAAGGCCTGTCATAGTTGAACGCTTCGTACTAATTAGGGTATTAGGTCTGAAATCGACAGACCCTTCCATAGCTGTTTGGGGCGAAGGATGACAGATTCAACGTGATTCTGTTTTGATAATGAAAAATTATCGGTTTAAGAGAGAGCGTTCTGCTCTCCTTTGAAAGGCTCCCATAATGAGAGAGGCGCAAATGATTCCTGTAGTTTTCACGGGATTTGTCCAGAATTATTTCTTTCTTTGTCTGAGAGTGGGGAAAGTAGATGAGCTCTCTCTCTCTCTCTCTCTCTCTCTCTCTCTTATTTTCTGTCTCTCATTATGCAGGTAATTATGTACGCGCGTGAAATAATTACTTCTTTACACGCATGAAATGGAATTCTAAATGCGCGTAGTTTTCCGGGAACTATATTGTCACAGTCATTCAGAATGAGTTGCATGAAAGGCCTAGGAATGAAATTCTCGACTGGGAAAAATCTAACGTAATTATGTTATTTAGTTATTTAAATTGTAATAATCAATTAGTTTAGCAGTGATGTCATTAGAGCGGGAATAATCAAGGTTTTGGTTCTCGATACTTTATCTACTTTAATTGTATTCGTTCATTTGTGTGTGTGTGTATGTGTGTGTGTGTGTGTGTGTGTGTGTGTGTACGTGCGTATCCACTTGACCACACAAGATCTTGTATTGGTTAATTTTTGACATTGCCATTTTTAGCAGCTCTGGATTCGTACCAATGTTTTCGAAAGAAGAGCTTATTTAAACAAAAAGCATTGATATTCAAAGGACATAAATGTATTTGCAGTAGAGATATTTTACTTAAATTTGTATTTATTTATTAATTTCTTAATTTATCCTGTTTTCTATTAACTTCTGGATTTCCCATTACCTTCTGCTACTTCTTTTGAATGAACACTATCCTGGTTGGAAGCTTGAATTTCAAGTCAGTGTCGCCTGTAGGGTTGTTCCATATGAATAGGGTTTCTCTTCTGAATAATAATTTATTTTTTCATAGTTAAATAACGTTGGCTCACTTTTAAAAAAACAAGTTTTTAGACATCTACTGAAATAGGTACTTGATCGAAGACAATGATTTAATGACAGGAGGCTGACACTACTGACTTGAATCTGAGGGACACTTTAGAATCATTAGAGACAAAATTTTCCACTTTTATTGAAACTCACTCTCTCTCTCTCTCTCTCTCTCTCTCTCTCTCTCTCTCTCTCTCAGGAACTGCTCGAATCTGCCCTTCCTTTCTCTATTGTCAGCAAAGAGCGAGAACTTTAATGTTTGTTCCATAAAATTACTGCAATTGTCATTCCGTTTTTATCATTTATGCAAAAGAAAGCTTGCTTTTTTATTGCAACTTGGAAAAACCTGTTGTTT
This sequence comes from Macrobrachium nipponense, assembly GCF_015104395.2. Classification (NCBI taxonomy): domain Eukaryota; kingdom Metazoa; phylum Arthropoda; class Malacostraca; order Decapoda; family Palaemonidae; genus Macrobrachium; species Macrobrachium nipponense. The sequence goes on along the minus strand of NC_087213.1, from coordinate 70,024,746 downwards.
CGTCTATTTTGACTAGGTGTATGCTTACTTCTTAATTATCTCGGCTGTTTTACATTTCGTTATGCTTATAACTTAATGGATTGTTTGTGTGTGTGTGTACATAGGTATATATACATGTAATATCTGTCTATCTATCTATCAATCTGTACATATCCATATATATATATAAGATCTATCTATATCTATCTATATCTATCTATATCTATCTATATCTATCTATATCTATCTATCTATCATATCTATCTATCTATCTATCTATCTATCTATATATATATATATATTATATATATATATATATATATATATAGCTACAAATGTCCTTTTCTACATACATACATACATACATACATACATACATACATCATACATACACTACATCATACATACATACATACATACATACATACATACATACATAATGTTTTACTTTTCATAAGAGTAACCACTTAATTACGAGGCCATTCAGGGAAGGGCTTGTATGTCCTTCTTACCCACATCATACAAAAGTCCCAAATAATATGAGGTTTATGAACGGAGTCTCCGTTACTTGGTCGGAGCACAGACAGCTACACCAGGACTCTGTAATCCTGATCATTTTACCATTCAGAAGAGTAATATCCAGATAAGGGTCCATTCTGGTATACCCAGTAATATGAAAACAAACCAACCTTGTAAATGTTGTCGGGACTAATTTAGTTTTTATAACATATTCAACTGTTTTTTCCATGGCCCTTCTACAGTTGCAAAATAAAATTTTGACTTTTATCCCAAACAGCTGCAGGAAAAAGAAACATACGAGTAAATTTTTTTTAACTGGATTATTTTTGCTTCAACGTATGACGCTTAATTCTCTGAGCTGACAGACGCTATTATTAGAATGAAGTTTGAAAGATATAGGTACTTGATTCTTTCTTCTTATATATTCATTTTTGTTTTCATTTCATAGAGAGAGAGAGAGAGAGAGAGAAAAAAAAAAATTGAACTGAATATAGAATTTAGGCCAAAGGGCAAACAATGGGACCTATGATGTGTCAGGACCCTCCTCAAAGGGCTACTTTCAGACTCCGGAAAAGCTATCAATCATAACTGGTGTTCTCCAAAGTTAAAGTCACGATAAGTGAAATAACAGACAGTGTGCAAATATTAACAATGAGGGAAACTAATACCACAAGTAAAAATAATATAATATATTTACAAACACAGCATAGATAGAAATGATTAACGGAACCTCTATAAATACAAAATTAAATGAAAAGCAATCACACAATATGAACACTATTGAATAAAACACCCACACTATTACTTACAGAATCAAACCAGACATTCTCCAAAATAAGGGGGTCCCGAAAGAAAAGAGAAAATAACGGCCAGAAAGAAGCCTAGCAATTAACAAACTAAATTAACCTAACTAATTTAAAGTGGCCACTAAGAGTTTAAATCCCCACAAATTCTTATAAGAACTGTAATTGATCCAGAAACGACGTCGTGGATATCGAAGGAACGGGAAGGTATGTCCCGCTATCTTCCAAATAGCGGCAGAGTAAAGCCCGACCTTCTTCAGGAAGATCCTCGTCTCTCAGACGTCACAAATACACGTCCCTCCAGACGTCACAAAAATCAAAGGCTCTATACCTGCTCACGGAGAGGTCCCCCAGGCTAATACTGGCCCAAGGCTACAGCAAGATGAAGCAGCAGCGTTGCAACAAGCTCCAGGGATAAAGAGCGCTCAAGTCGTAGCAGAATAAAGGAGCGAACTTGCTGTAATCCATATGGTGTGGTATCAACACCGAAGGCCAGAAACAGACTGCCATACCTGGGCACAGGGACTTCCAAAGTCACCTCGGAATGCTCCAAGGAGACCGAAAACAGGACTCTGGGAATAAACAGGCCAAGGATCAAAAACAGGAATGGTAACTAAAAATGTGGAGGAAGAAAACTCAAAAACCCTGATGGGGATACTATAATAAATAGCAAAATAGGGGAAACTAAAAGATAATGAATAAAAACAAAACAAAAGGAAATGGCAAAGTTCTAACACCTCCCCACACATACAAAAAAAAAAAAAAAATTTTTTAAACAAGTTGACAAAAATCTTAAGGTTCTATGAAACACCTGAAAAATGTAACAGTTTACAAGATTTAACATAACAAAAGATGTATGGCAAAAATAGTCTACTTACAAAATTAATTTAGACACGATATGAAAAATAGTAAACACATTTTTACACACAAAAAAATTACAGAGCACCATTTAACTCCTCACTTTTCAGCACTCAGACCGTTTCTCTAAAGCAGAGTTTATAGGATATAACCATATATGTCCTGGTTCTAATCACTTTGACTACGATAGTCTCTTGCTATCTCAGGCACCAAATCACATTAACAGTGAAATACATTTCTACACTGGGCTCGTAAGCCACAAGATAAACCACTTGCAAATTATGAAGCATGATCCTAAAAACGGTTTTACACAGCTGAGGGTATACCCAAAACCTTATATGTAACATTACATTTCAGCAAAAACATGACATTTCAAACAACACTGCTCTGACACGTGTAATGAGGACTCAAACCATCAGCAAACACCTTAAAAACCCAAAAATAACACATAGTTCACCACCACCATGAACTTAACATATATTTACACTAAACCTAATTATAACCATTTACAGTAAACCTTATTATTAACCTTATCGTTCCCCTTAACAGTGTCAACTCTTATACCAAAACTAGACATCATCAAAACAATATCCTATGATACCATGAATCAATCCAATACAAAAAAAACGCTACGACCATCTTCTCCCTCACGACCCCAAAACATTCAGATTAGATAGATCAAATCTGCGAAGCCAGCCACTGAAGGTTTCAAACCCCCATCCGAGAAAGAGCGTCTGCCAAAACATTATCTTTGCCAGGAATATGTTTAAATTGCAGGTCCCATTCCTGCAATAATATACTCCAACGAGCCAACCTTTGGTTTTTATTCTTAAACCGATTAAGGAAGGTTAAAGGGTTATGATCCGTTAAGACTAATATAGGAGAATCTGTGGAGGTAAGGTATACATTAAAATGATTAATTGACATAACCAAGGCCAAAGTTCTTTCTCTACAGTGGAATATTTCCTCTGGGGAGGCGTTACTTTTTTATTTGAGAAATAAGGGCTACCGGATGAGATATCCCCTGCTCATCCTGCTGCAGTAACACAGCCCCAACTCCAACATCACTTGCATCCGTAGCAAGAGAAAAGGGAATGTTGAAATTGGGGGCTCTCAACACTGGAAAGCTTAATAACACCTTTTTGAGGGACTCAAAAGCATTATGAGTCTTGTCATCCCATACAAATGAAACCTGTTTCTTAAGGAGGTTAGTAAGAGGATCTGCAATATCTGAAAAGTTTTTAACGAAACGCCTATAGTATCCCACTAAGCCGAGGAATCTCCGGACATCCCTACGACAAGATGGCACTGGCATACTCTCTACTACCTCTACATTAGCCCTCTTAGGGGCCCACTTTCCCAATTACCAACAGTATGTCCCAAAGTATACCACTTCCGCCCTAGCAAAATCAACATTTACTTAAATTTACCACTAAACCTGCCTTATTCTTAAAACCTTAAATAGAGCCTTAATACGTTTGAGATGTGTCTCCCAATCATCAGAATAAATCACAATGTCATCAATGTAAACCACACAACCTTCCAGCCCATAAACTAAAGAATTCATTAACCTTTGGAAAGTGGCGGCGGCATTCTTTAACCCAAAAGGCATTACACGACACTGGAACAAACCTGGGGGGTGACAAAGCGGACAAGGCCCTGGCCCGTTTAGACAGGGGTACCTGCCAGTAACCTTTGAGGAGGTCAAACTTACTAATATATTTTGCTTGACCTAAACGATCAATACAGTCCTCCACACGAGGCAAAGGAAAACTATCGGAACGGGTGACCTCGTTTAATTTCCGCATAGTCCAACACATCCTAATAACTACCATCGGTTTTCTTTACCAACACCACCGGTGAGGACCAAGGACTATTACTCGGCTCTATAAGACCGTGTCTTAACATATACTCTACTTCCTTGGCCACCACCTCACCTTTTACAGGATTTAAACGATACGGAGACTGTTTGACTGGACAAGCATCACCTACGTCTATATCATGCTCTAAAATAGACGCACGACCAGGGACATCAGAAAATAAGTCATTATATTCATACATTAACCTTTTCAATACATTCCGCCTGTCCCCATCCAAATGGTTTACTAAATCATCAAAATTTTTCAAAGTTTTGATTATCAGAAGGCCAACACTCTTTGTCAAAAGAATTACCTTTATCAAGACCATAATCTGAAAAGGAAACATTATCATTATCATCACCCTTCCCGACAATGGTCACAGGAATCGCATTTTCCTTATCTATGAATTTCTTCAGCATATTTATGTGGCAGAGTTGATAGGGTTTCCTGCGTTCGGGAGTCTCCACCAAATAATTTACTTCATTTAATTTTTAATTACTCGCCAGGGACCTGAAAATGAAGCCCTTAAGGAATTTCCTGGCAAAGGTAACAATACCAAAACCTTTTCACCTACAGCGAAACTGCGTGGTTTGGATTTTTGATCAAAATTATATTTAATTTTATTCTGACTACTCACCAAATTTTTCTTGGCAAACTCCCAAGCTTTCGACAATTTATCCCCAAGGCCAGAGACGTAATCCAATAAATTAACCTCGGTACTGTCACCTTCCCACACTTCTCTTATGACCTGCAAAGGACCACGGACATTATGTCCAAACACTAAGTTGAAAGGAGACAGACCCAATGACTGACCTGGAGATGAACGAAAAGCAAACAGTAAGTAGGGAAGTTCCTTATCCCACTCGGATCCATGAGCCAGACAATATTTCCGCAGCATCGATTTCAAAGTTTGGTGGAACCTCTCCAAAACGCCTTGTGTCTCCGGATGGTATGGGGACGAAGTTACATGATTAATTCCTAATTCTGCCATCTTACTCCTGAAATTTCTACTGGTAAAATTAGAACCATTGTCACTTTGAATTACTTTAGGTAACCCAAATTTGGTAAAGAAATTTATTAAGACATCCACAATCTTTACACTCTTGATTGTACGGAGGGGAATAGCCTCGGGAAAACGGGACATTCTATCCATGATAGTAAAAATGTATTCATTCCCACTCCTAGATCTAGGTAAGGGACCAACCACATCAATAATTACTTCCTTGAAAGGTTCTGACACCAAAGGAATAGGATCAACCGGCCGCTTTGGAACCAACTGATTCGGTTTTCCTACCTTTTGACAAATATCGCAACCGTTGACAAACTTCTTTACGTCTGATTTCAAATCTGGCCACCAGAAGTCGGACAGAAGTTTCAACGTAGTCTTTCGAATGCCAAAATGACCTGACAAAGGATTTTCATGTGCCACCGACATTAATCCCAACCTGAAACTGAAAGGAACCATTAATTGGCGAATTATTTCACAATCGTCATTACCTGCCTCTTTAGGCCTACTACACCTGTACAGAATTTCGTTAATGATTCGGTAGTGAGGCACTGTTAAGTCAATCAAAGGGCCAGATTCCTTGGGCAAACTGAGGAACTCTTGCTTCTGAGCTTTAATAAGCTCTTCTCTTGTCCAATCAGGCTTAATTAAACCATCCCTTATTACTACACTATTACTATCACTACGTTCTAAGGTACTAATATCTAAATCGGTTGTTGACTCTGCAGCGTCAACAACCCTACTTAGAGAACGAGTAACTACACACATTTCAGGGTTTATCATCAAAATTGGACAAGTCGTATTCTTATAGACATCATCATTGCCAAAAACACGTCTATATTCTTCACAGGAAATTTTTCTACAATTGCCAATTTAATAGCCCCAGAAAAGAAAACGACGGGCAATCCAACTGAAAAACGCTGATAGGATATGATTTAACTGAATCCGGAAAACCAGACAAGATCACAAATTCCTCCCCAACAGGTTCAAAGTCAACCGGCAACGCCTCTTTCAAAATCAAAGATTGCGCAGCACCCGTATCTCGCAAAATTCGCACTCCCCTTTCTAAGTGTGATCCTACGGCTGATACACAACCCTGAGAGACGAACTTAGCGAAACTGCTGGGTAGTCATTTATCTCCTGTCCTGGCCCTAGCAGACACAGCCTCTTCATTCCCGACACCCATCACCGGATTTTGCCTGGACGTGTTGCATTTCTTAAAAGCATAACACCTGCTTTTTACATGACCTCTTTTTTTACAAAAGAAACAGACAACATTCGTCCCAGAATTATTAACTTTATTCCTAAAAGAGGTATTATTATTCCCGAAAGAAACTTTGTCATTATTCCTGAAAGTAGTATTATCATTATTCCTGAAAGAAACAGAATTACTTTGTCGCATGGGACTACTCTTACTACCATAATTATTCCTACTGGTATTCTCTCTATAATTATCACGACTGGCCTTATTCCAGTCCGACCTTCCCTCAGACATGGTGTTCTGAAATTCTACTTTATGCGATAATACATACTCATCGCTGGTTAACTCTTCTAAATGTGTTTTTAACTTGTCTGGGACGCAATGCTTGAATTCCTCAATCAACATTAACTCCTTTAATTTGTCAAAGGTAGTATCCACCTCTTTTGACTTAAGCCAGTCCTCATTCGAACTGTTGCTTCGCCCTGGCAAATTCCACAAAAGTCTGATCAGAGTTTTTCCTCAAATTGCGAAACCGTTGTCTATAGGCCTCGGGAACTAACTCATACGCCTTCAATATAATTGCCTTGACGTTTTCATAATCTGAGGCCAAAGTTTTCATCAAGGGTTACATAAACCTTCTGAGCTTTTCCAATGAACTTACTTTGTACCAAAGTGGTCCAGTGTTCCTCTGGCCACTGCAACCTAGCAGCCATCCTTTCAAAAGAGACAAAGAACTCTGCTACGTTCGACTCTTGGAACGTGGGAACGAACTTCAAAGCCTGTACCAAATTGATAGCAGGACCAACGGCGACACCAGGGGAAGACTGGGAGGGAGAAGACGGGTTAGCCAACCATTTTTCTCTTTCAAACTCTCTTTCTTTCTCTCTCTCACCTGCCCTAAATTTTTCAATTTCAAATTCCAATGTCTGGCAATTGGAATTTGTCTCCACCAACTCTACGGTTACCGCAGACTTCACCTCCTTATCACCATCAGACTTTACTGACTTAATCCCTTCATAAATTGTTAACAATAATAATCCCTTTTTCATAGAGGGGTCAAATTCAATCTCCAAATAGTTAGCAACAGTGTTCAATTCATCCTTATTTAAACTCGCCAACCTCTCTTGCCAAGCCCACTAACGCCCACCAATTACATCCAAAAATTGCAGCAGTCTCCATTTTGAACCGAAAAACTTCCAATACAAAATATAAGTAATCCAAAGAGGTGTTAGATCTATGCCTAGCACCCTCACGGTTAATACTGCACACTGAGAAACACCCAAACAGGACCGAAATCCTGGCAATAAGGTCGCCAAATATGTCAGGACCCTCTCAAAGGGCTACTTTCAGACTCCGGAAAAGCTATCAATCATAACTGGTGTTCTCCAAAGTTAAAGTCACGATAAGTGAAATAACAGACAGTGTGCAAATATTAACAATGAGGGAAACTAATACCACAAGTAAAATAATATGATATATTTACAAACACAGCATAGATAGAAATGATTAACGGAACCTCTATAAATACAAAATTAAATGAAAAGCAATCACACAATATGAACACTATTGAATAAAACACCCACACTATTACTTACAGAATCAAAACCAGACATTCCCTCCAAAATAAGGGGGTCCCCGAAAGAAAAAGAGAAAATAACGGCCAGAAGAAGCCTAGCAATTAACAAACTAAATTAACCTAACTAATTTAAAGTGGCCACTAAGAGTTTAAATCCCCACAAATTCTTATAAGAACTGTAATTGATCCAGAAACGACGTCGTGGATATCGAAGGAACGGGAAGGTATGTCCCGCTATCTTCCAAATAGCGGCAGAGTAAAGCCCGACCTTCTTCAGGAAGATCCTCGTCTCTCAGACGTCACAAATACACGTCCCTCCAGACGTCACAAAAATCAAAGGCTCTATACCTGCTCACGGAGAGGTCCCCCAGGCTAATACTGGCCCAAGGCTACAGCAAGATGAAGCAGCAGCGTTGCAACAAGCTCCAGGGATAAAGAGCGCTCAAGTCGTAGCAGAATAAAGGAGCGAACTTGCTGTAATCCATATGGTGTGGTATCAACACGAAGGCCAGAAACAGACTGCCATACCTGGGCACAGGGACTTCCAAAGTCACCTCGGAATGCTCCAAGGAGACCGAAAACAGGACTCTGGGAATAAACAGGCCAAGGATCAAAAACAGGAATGGTAACTAAAAATGTGGAGGAATAAAACTCAAAACCCTGATGGGGATACTATAATAAATAGCAAAATAGGGGAAACTAAAAGATAATGAATAAAAACAAAACAAAAGGAAATGGCAAAGTTCTAACAGATGTCATTCAGCATTGAAATGGAAAGTGACAATGAAAGGTTTGAAAGTTTTTACTCTATGAATCAATTTTTGAGAGAGGATGGAAAGTAAGACGGAAGAAAGAGAACATGAAAGAAGGTGCAGTAAAAGAAACGAAAGCGTTTCCAGCTATAGTAGATTCGCATAAACCGTGCATCTGATGTCTAGGCCAGTTCCTTATGACGCTTCTGATTGACTGGTGATAAGCCAATCACAAGGCTGGAAACTCCCAGTGTCTCTCGAGAGTTCACATAGGCAGGATGTATGTTTCCCTTCTCTTGAGGGATAAGTCTTTCAAAAGTATCCCTCAGGAGATGCGGAACATACATCCTGCCTATGTGAACTCTCTCGAGAGAGATTGAGAGTTTCCAGCCCAGTGATTGACTTATCAACGGCCAATGAGGAGCGTCGTAAGGGACAGGCCTAGACATCAGATGCATGGGTCATGTGAATCTACGATAGAGGCTAAAGGTGCGCTACAGAGAACCAAGTAATGTCTGCAGTGCACCGCACGAGGTAAACTGACGTCACTACCATCCTGCGGGGAGAGAGAGAGAGAGAGAGAGAGTAAATTTTTCAAATTAATTATGTGGTATAACTGAAGTAGATGTAGATTATGTTCTCTGTTGACCGACCGGATAAAAAGTACGATGTGACCAATTTTAAAACCCTACAAAGGTGCAGAGAGGGGAGTTGCCGTCTTTATTTAATCACATATACTATTTCTATTTTTGTAGAGATTGCATAAGTTAGGACCACTCAGACTGTTAGTACATTGCAATAAACCTGGCGCTAAACCGGCCTTGATAGCCACCCGAACAATGCCTTTTGCATTGGGATACATTTCCTTCTTTCAGCAAAACCTGCACACACACACAGCCGTAGCAACCATTATTTCATTTACATTGGCATTATAACTTCATTGACTATATTTTGCATTACTTTGTCAAGGTAAATTCGTCCCAAAAAAAGGACATGAAGCGATAAAGTTGAAGCTCACATTTGCTAATCCTTTCATTCTGAATTGATATTTGGAACAGCTTATAACGTTGTTAGAAGAAGCTGGCTTTCCGCCGGTACGAGCAGCTTAAGTACATTACTTACAAAGAGAGAAAGCAAGTTTGTGCTAAAGTTCATTTTGATAATAAAAGACAATTAGACACTATCACTCGAATGGCACATGGCAAATATTCATTCTAAAATCTTAAAACCTTGACAGCTCCAAATAAAACATGAAGGAAATTTCGAGCTTGTAGGTTTTTTTTTTTTTCAGGATTCACAAATCGGCTTTTGTTCGTTTCGGAACGCAATCTGGAGCGGTCAGTTCCCATTGGAACTCTTGGAATCAGAGAGTATCTTCTACCAGAAGGCTTCCATTGTCAGGTGACCCTATCAGCATTTATGATGAGGTCCATCTCTTCCCCATCCTTTTTAGAGGCTTATTTTCGTTGTTAAGGATGAAAGGTTAGTTTCCAAATGGTATGCCTATTTTCTTTCGGAAATTTTCACTTTTGGTCGTATTTCTAACGTTCTTCATTTTCAAGGACAGCGGAGGTTAACACAGGATACGCACCAATACTTTTCACTCCGTCTGTTAGCTTGTCTGTTCTCAAGATGTCTTAATAATTAATTAATTCATCGGCAA
>NC_087213.1:70007758-70014030 GCF_015104395.2 Macrobrachium nipponense | reverse complement strand
AGCACTAACATTGTGCCGAAGCTTTTCTTAATCTTAGTGCAATCGCACGGAATACAGACATTTTTCATCTTTTTAAGAACACGATAACTGGATAAAAAGATTTTTTACGAAATCGGTTATTATTTCGTCAGGTTAATCACAGTAGAACGGAAGGAATTGTTAGTATTTGGAAAAATTAATAGGAAAACTAAAAGCAAAACGCAAAAAGATACCCGCAGGTAGAAATAGTAAGATGGGATCCGCATTACGACCCTTTATACCTAGTATATTCCACAGAACAAGAACTCCGGTATATTAAAGGAACTATCGCGACTATATGTCGCTACGTGCAGGCCATATTTACCAGAATTTCTTTTCCTTTCAGTCACATTATTTCCTTCAGCAATCTGCGTCTAAGTACACACATGCATACACTCGGAACATACCTATACATTGCCAGGAATTGTGACGTGGTGAACGGGCTTTGAGCTTCCATACGGTTGGTAGCCAAGTTATAGGATACGGAGCCTAAGTGGATTTGAAAGCGCCTACCTCTGTTGATCTTCGTCGAGACTCGAGTTTGTGGATGGCTCTGCTTAGCAGTTTCCACTTTCCCTGTCACCATCTGATATAGAGTTAATTCATTCATGCTTGGGTACAGAAATATGTCGATATACAGACAGATTTTGTCTCGATTGATCCAATTAGATCTTCACATTGAAATGGCCTCCGTTTGATGTTTTACCCTTTTCATATTTCATACTATTTTCCTTATTTCAAACTGATATATATTTTTAATACCTTTACATTTTACTGATAAATTGCTTGAACTTAGTTTCTTCTGCCCGGTATTTATCGCATCATCTTCCTTGTATCCAGAAACGACATCAGTCGTTGTGATGCTAGTCTGTGTAATGCAGTATATCCTACTTATTCTTTGTTTTAATTTCTCTCTCTCTCTCTCTCTCTCTCTCTCTCTCTCTCTCTCTCTCTCTCTCTCTCTCTCTCTCTTGAATCCGTCAGTTGAATTATTTTTAATTATGGTCAACGATGCTGCTGTGATATATTACATATTTGTGGTTATAAAATACACAGATGCTTCTATCATTTTGTATCTGTTCTGTTTTTATTTGATAACATTGATACTCTGTTCATCGATTCATCATTAAATTCATCTATTAGCCATTGATTCCAGGAAACACCTCCCTTGCTTTTTTCTAAACGGAGCACCACTACACTATTGCAGAGCGTGACTTTGTTGCAAGCTAATGTTCCGATTAGGTGTTGGTGATCGCAAAGGTGTCGACGGGATTATTTTCCTTTCGAGGAATTCAGGACAAAGTTGTTACGAAGGGCAGAACAATTCGATTGCTAAGTAAATTGTGAACACGGGATTTAGATGTGGTAAAGATCCAGAAATAATTCCGCGAATAAACATAAAACTTGTGTGTGAGAGATAATTCTGGGAGAAGTTTGGCATGTTACCGAGAAAAAGATTTATAATGATAAAATGCAAGAGGATCTGGTCTTCTTTGAGGATCTGATCTTCTTTGTCCTCCACAGGGTGATAGTAGGGGGCGGGGGGAGGAGATATGACGTTTGTCCGCCCCGGGTGGGAGGTGGGGCCGGTAGGGGATCGGAGGGTAGGGGAGACATCTGCCCCGTGTTTCAGCGCGCAGAGTGCGCGTCAACAAGGTCGTTTAACTATGATTTTTTTGGACCTGACTGTTTTGGTGAAAACCTTTTCGAAATTGAGTTTTAAGCCTGATAGAGAGAGAGAGGAGAGAGAGAGAGAGAGAGAGAGAGAAATACATATCAACAGATGATCTTTTCTACCCCGTGTACTGTAAAGCTTATAAATCCGTCTGTACCCTCAAGGAAACCGGCCGGAGCTTGAATTCCCCCTAGACAAGCCATAACTGACGGAATTTTCGCTCATGCGTCAATCCTTCAATCCCATTATCATCTTAACTCGCCAGCACACACTCGCAAACATTCCTGTACATTGCTGGGAGCGGCGGCATAGACACCAGTGACGGGATCAAATGGCTTTGAGTTTCCTGACGGTGGTTACGAAATCGAGATCCAAAGCCTAAGTGGATTTGAAAGATTGTCCCTCTGATGATCTCTGTTAAGACTCGGCTTTGTACATTCGCTTTACTTAGCTGTTCCCACAATCCCTCTTTTTCATGGGTAGAAGGATTTCTCTCGTTTAAGGATAAAAAATAGCTCGATAAGTATAGATTATATCTGGCATTTCGGAACGAATGATTGCATGTCGGTTTTGGGGTTTTGCTGCACCATTATGCACGTATCATTCTAGTGTTTTTAGTTACCTGCAATAATGTTCTTGCTGTCAGAAACTTACTTTGCATTTCCATAATTTTACTCTTGCGCCTTACTGTGACGGAAGAGCTATTCACCTTAGCTCACTGAACCCGAGGCAGGTTACGTCCTCACCCGTGTCTGTGTTGAACTGTTTCTTATTAAAGGACATTTTGGTATGAAGCTTGACAGTCCTATAATAACTTCCTCGAGGTCATCAAGTTGTTGGAAAAATCGATCAATGACAATGACAACGACAAATTTTCGGTGTTTTAAATTCTTTATTTACTTATGCTATGTATCTATTTCCAAACGATGACAGTATTACAGTAATTAATGATTGTTTTACCAAGCTTGACCATTTAGGGTTAAATGGAAGGTGGTAGATTTTATACCTATTATACGTCCTATATCCGACTTCTTGTTTGTTATAACATTTCTATGCTTACAAATTATGGACATCTCCAAAATAATTCCAGTATCAAATTGCCCTTTAAAGGTCAAAAGGTCAGGGACGTGGGACACTTTTTAATTTCTTAATATGTGAGATCACGTGGGGCGGGAAATGGTCCCGAGATTACAATTTTTTTTTTTTTTTTTTGAATATCATTGTCTCCCAAATGTTGAGTCCATACGTAGATGACTTGGATTTCTATCATTTCATCTCTCTCTCTCTCTCTCTCTCTCTCTCTCTCTCTCTCTCTCTCTCTCTCTCTCTCTCTCTCTCTCTATGATGAGAATTTTTAAAGTTTTTCTTTTAATTACAATAAATATTCTGCCCTAACAGATTCTACTTCCGTGTAAGAAACATGCAGTTTTATTTACTTTAGGTAAAGTTTATTCAGTTGTTAATTCACTGATACGATTTTTGAGGCTTTAAATTTATTCGTGTAAACCTTTTATTCCTTGAAGTAAATCCATCCCCTCACCTCCCCCAACAACAGTGTGATTTTCGTTACTGACATTCATTTCGACTTTTGTTATTGTAACTTTAGGTCTCGATTAGTTGCTGGTTTTCTCAAAGGCAGCAGCAAGTTTGTTTCTGTGTGGCTGAAATGAAGGTGAAGTTGTCATAAAACGCGGCAAACTTCTGCCGATACCTGAACTTGTTAAAGCCACGACCAAGGTCGACCTTGGCCACGACAACTGGGCATGATCATGCAGCTTTAGAGAGAGAGAGAGAGAGAGAGAGAGAGAGAGAGAGAGAGAGAGAGAGAGAGAGAGAATTTCTGTCAAAGGTTTTTTAACACCGGAAAGCACAGAATTTTTATAATAAAGACATTTAGGAATTATACTTTGAAAACCATATAATATTTCTCTGTATTTATTTCAAACTCTAGCAAACACAAACTCATATAACTGCTTGTTCTAAAACTCGTGTGAATGAGCAAATCGGTGATTGTTTATAAAATTCCTTCTCGCAAATCTTCGTATATATGAATACGAACAAGCACGACCTCACACACTCAAATATCCGCGCGCGCGCGCACACACACATTGCATATTATCAACGTGCTCAATTTCAAGTAAAGTGTCGGATTAGCTGTGCAACTACGAAGCTGATTTAAGTTCACTTACCGTTTACCGCCATTTGAAACACGAATACGAGCAGACCATATCTTGACACGACATTTCATACATATATGTGGACATTTGAGAAAACTTGCTATTTTACAGCCTACTTGCAGGAAATCCTGCCAAATTGAGTTGTTACCCTTATAATAAACTCGCCACCTTTTAATTACAAGGTTGAAGGGGATCATTGTAACAATGTAAAAATAAAAATATAGTTAAAAAGGTATAGTTTGCATATCAAGAAGTAAACGTGATGAAATCAAATTATTAGATTTAATTTGCACTACATGGGGCAACTTACTATAATAGACTCCTATGAATTAAGTTATGATATTTTTTGTAGTAATATCAGAATTATTTGACGGAACCAGAAACCAACGAGGTCAGTATAATGTTAATGAATCCGTCTTCTGTTACCCCAAATGAGGAATAGCAATAATTACTTTAAAATCGCAGAGCTTCCACAGATCTCTTGCACGGCCAAAAGTGCGCTAATTTAATCATTCGGAGCTGGCTTCCCGATGACGCTCCTGAACTTTCGATCATTTACAGTATTCTATTTGTTTAATATTCCTGGTGTGTGGGTTTTTTGTTTGTTTGTTGGGGGAAGGGGAAGGGGGAGGGCGTATTCTATTTGCTCAATTTTCTTGGTCCTTTTTGGTAGGGGGTGGGGGGCAGCCTCTTGAATATCAGGTTTGAAATTTTGTTGTTGTCTTGCACAGTTTTCGGCTTTTTGGGTTCATACTTGCAATACGAGTAGTACATGATAATTCTTCCTACCGGTGACAAAGTCGCTTTGCGTGGTTGAACATGCACCGAGCATATGGAAAATTATTGTCATACATACCTCCGTAAAAATAAATAGTAAAGAATGCAAAATGTGAGTGTTGCTGTATGAGAAACCATAGATCATTGATATACTGAAAGTGAAGGACAGATTTACGAGCAATAGAAAACTTAAAAGTGTTATAATCCTGAGTGATTTTATGTATGACAAATATATTAATGATTTTTATAGAGGACTAAGACATGGAATATCAAGATATCAACAACTAGCTGATAAGCAAGGCTTATTCATCCGGACCAGGAACCGACAAAATGTAATGACTTCTAAAATTCTTTGCAATCACAGATTGAGGAGTATTTCTTTGAGCGTATTTCATCTTTTCATAATATATTAATTAATTTCAAAAACTCTACTAATTCTGAGATATGACACGAGCTAGTATGATCGCTAGTTTAGACTCCACTTTTCAGGTCCTTTGATAGTCTCAAATATAATTTTCCTCAGAGCAAAGTTCAGGGGACTTGGTGCAATCGCATAACGAAGGTGGTCGATGTCATGTAAGGCAAAGGCATCTCGCCCAACTTTTGTTTATCCTGGCATCGCTGTATGGGACGTTCTTGTAATTGTCTATCAGGTATTGATATGCTTTACATTAATCTTCCTCCCACTGACGCACTGCATCACCTTGACGCAATGTGCAAGTGATCGAGAGCAGTAGGAAAGACAGCACATCAGGAATTTGGCCAGGACGGGGGCTTATCTCTCTCTCTCTACTTATAAGCAATTATATATACACGTATAATGTATTTTCTCAAATATGTGTGCAATATATGTATAATATATATATATATATATATATATATATATATATATATATATATATATATATATACATACATACATCATATATATACATATATATATATATATATATATATATATATATATATATATATATATATCCTTAGAATTAAGGAAATCTTGTGATATCTCAGTTGAAGGGGTCATTGTAGTCTCCCTTATGGTTGTTAGTTTGCTCCAAAATTCTCCTTGGTCAACTGGTGATACCAAGTTAAGGTGTAATCTGACTTCATAAAATTCACAAGATAGTGGGAACCAGGCGATTTTCATGACAGATAGGTGTATGTTGTTTCTTCCATTTCTTTGCTTATTTTAACTCTGCTTTACTGCATATCATTATGCACGTGTCCTGGTCATATGTGATTTGAATAGAAAAGTGCTACGCTGCCTGTCCTTCTTTAGCGTCTGGTTGGTGTGTCTGAATTTCTGCCGGGAAAGATGCTATGTTGCCTGTTCTTCACATACTCGTGCTGGTTTCGTCTGATCTCTTGCTGGGAAAGATGGTGCGCTGCATATCCTTAGAGGGTATGTGGTAGCTCTGTCGAAATCTCCTGTTGGGAACAATGCTACGTTGCCTATTCTTCATGCAGTCTGCTGTTTCGGTCTAATCTCTTGCTGGGAAAGATGGTACGCTGCATATTCTTCGTTTGTATATGGTAGCTCTGTCTGAAACATTTGGAATTGTCTGAATTTCTACTGGGGAAGATAGCATACTGTTTAACCTTTATATTTGTGTTGTGTCTCC
>NC_087213.1:69982758-70005258 GCF_015104395.2 Macrobrachium nipponense | reverse complement strand
TGCTTACCTTTGTCAACCACTAGACTACTACCGTAATTAGGCCTTTTCAAGTCCAGAGCCATCACCACCTAGTACTTTTCGATTCTCTGGCGCTTGTTACATACACTACGTGGAGCGAAGTTCGCTTTATCAACCAGAATCTACTCCACATATCGTTTTCGTGCATTTTTCTTAATTTAGTTCAAATTGAAATGGGTCCCGCATGCTCATCCGAACAAAATCGAGTTCAGTTGCTTCTTACCACCGATTCTCTCTTTTTATGTTTACGTCGTTCCTTCTGCCCCATGGTCTTCCTTGCATTCAAGTTTTAAAGGTCTTCTTTCTTTCTATTTTTTCAGTCTTCAGGTATTCACCATTCTTAATATTTTTCAAGGACAGTTGTTTCCCTTGAACTTGTTTATTTTTCCTACAATCAGATCAGTATTACCCTTAACCTAGCCTGGATATGCGCTTCTCACTGTCCACTCTGCTATTTCATACCATTACTTTTCACGCCATGACAGTCTACTGATTAGATTTCTTTTCGCATCCGATTTATTCCTCTTGTTATACATACTGTTTCAGTGTGCTACTTAGAGATTACCAAGTCTCCGATTTGTCTCTGACCATGCCCTTGGCTTGGCAGCGGGATCCTCTCTCGATATGCTGTTACTAGTCCTTTCATGTGTGACTAGCTTAATTCAGTAGCTTTTTCTGCATTGGAGGCAACCTCCTATATAGTGATCACATCGTACCTCTTATTACCATTAATCCATACAGCTTTATACCTCTTCCTCTTGTTTGGATAAACATATAATCCAAGAATTTCTCTTTTTCTGACTAAATACCGAAGCATTTGGTTGTTTAGGAACCATCAAAAACTCCCGAAACTCAAAAACCCTCGGAACATTAAGAATGACTCACGAGACCTGTAGGAGCGCCTCAGTGGTGTAGTCGGTAAGGTGCTCGCGTGCCACCTCGGTAGCCGCGAGTTCGTTCTCGGGCATTCCATAGAGGGGTGAGAGATGTTTATTTCTGGTGATAGAAGTTCACTCTCGACGTGGTTCGGAAGTCACGTAAAGCCATTGGTCCCGTTGCTGAATAATCACTGGTTCCATGCAACGTAAAAGCACCATACTAGCAAACAACAAACAAACGAGGCCCGTAGGCATTACTGAAGGTTCTTTCCAGCGTTCCTTCGGCCCCTAACTGAACTTTCATTCCTTTTGCTGTACCTCCTTTCATAGTGAATTTCTTTCATCTTACTTTCCACCCTCTCCTAACAATGGATTCGTAGTGCAACTGCGAGTTTTCCTCCGTTACACTTAATTTCCGTTTCTGCGCTGAATGAAATCATAGGTCCCAGCGCTTGGCCTTTGGCCCAAATTCTTTTCATTCTATGAATTAAATTGAATATGGAATTTAGGCCAAAGGCCAAGCACTGGGACCTATGAGGCCATTCAGCGCCGAAATGGAAATTGACAGTAAAAGGTTTGGAAGGTGTAACAGGAAGAAAACTTCACAGTTGCACTATGAAACAATCGTTAGTAGAGGGTGGAAAGTAAGATGGAAGAAAGAGGAGCGCACTGACGGCAATATTCCCTACGGTTTTTTTTTTTGTGACTCACGAGAAAAACTGTATTGACAAACACGTGTTTTATTGTAAAAGTACTGCTAAGCCTAACTGCACAGCATGTTCACTTATTAGGATATTAACCCGTCTCTTTCTCAAATTGTCATGATCGTATTCGTAGGGACTGGCTTCAACTCGAACGGGACTCGGTGTTGCCATTTTCATAGAGGTCGCTGGTTCGCGAAAGAACCGCCTCTGCACTGTGATGTTATTTTCAAATAGAAAACTGTTGTTGTTTTTCCTCTTTTGTTTTTGCTCTTTATTTGTTTCCTTGGTCTTTTGTACATGAACTTCAACTCTCACTTGCTGTACGAGTATATTCTGGAAAAAGGTTGGAATGTTATTTCCTAGAATGTTAAGTCAGTTTTTTTTTTATTTCCGGCGAGTAGTTTTGTTATAATTTCTTTCGTTGTAAAATTTTAAGGGCAAAAGCAGCATCGTAACTGAATTACCTTTTAATCTTTGATCGTAAAAACAATATTTGTACTGTTATAATTGCACAAAGAAACTTGTGTTATTCATATAACATATGATGATATGTTACACAGGCACAAAAAGGATAATCTAATCATAGCAACACAAATACCCTCCTTTGTTACACTGGCTCTTAGAAGTATAAAATTTTCCTTTACTCGGGGAATAATCCTACAAACTACTTTCTTGTTGTTTGTGTGTGTGTGGGGGGGGGGGGGTTCTGAAAAAGGTGTTTTGCGTTGAGTTAAAGATGCAGGAATTTTAGGTTGAGATATTGATGATTTATTTATTAGAATGAAAATGTAGAAAATAATCAATGTACAGAAAAATTGTCTAATAGAATAGAGTGCTTTTATTTTAAAATTTCGTTTGTGAAACAAGGCTTTGTTTGACCGTAGGCTTTAATTTACTTTAAAAGTTAGGAATAAACTTACAATTTATGCGTGAGGGGGGAAAACTTGCATGCGTCTCGTGTAAGCTAGAGGTCTGATCACGCCTTGTTTTGTTGCAATTTAATTTTAAAAAATTTATTTGGGAATCAGCTCTGGCCTGCCATGGATTAGTGATCAAAGTGCGATATCCACACTGTGATTGCTCACCGCTCATTTAGTGGCATTCCACAACCAGGCAAAAGGTCAATGTAAACAAACCTTTTGTGCAATCAGATATAGCCAAAATAGGAAAGAGAGAAGAAGAGAAACCCTTTTAACGACCTAGAGCTCTGAATTTTTACGATCTAACTTCATTTTATTGAGTTCAGGCCGTTAAATAGGTTGAGACTATGGAAAATTAGGTTACTCTTCAACTACAGGACAGTACTAAGGCTTTATAATGGTCTTCGGGGAGAGAGAGAGAGAGAGAGAGAGAGACGAGAGAGAAGAGAGGAGAGAGAGAGAGAGAGAGAGAGAGAGAGAGAGAGAGAGAGAGAGAGAGAGAGTCCAACAATTCTCCGTTTGAAAAATAATCATCTGACCAACATTCGGCAGTTTCATTATTCTGGTCCATGCTTGCACACATTGGGCTCCGAGTCTCTCTCTCTCTCTCTCTCTCTCTCTCTCTCTCTCTCATTTATTTGCAGAGTCAAGAATAAATACATAAATTTCCTATCATAATAACAAAATACCGGGACAGCCATTACTCTTATTCACATACATGAATACAAAATTACCTATTTATTTGACACTCGTAAAAAGGGACTCATTCAGCAAATTCGACATTAAAAATATTCCTGAGTATTTAATTTTGATAATATATAATTCAGAACAGGCTCCTAAAACTCAAACATTTATATCAACTGTTGCAATGTGGACAAAAAACACCTTTTTAGAAAGATGGCGGTGGCTAAGATTAGATGTTTAATATATGTATATCAGTCTTACGTAAGTTTGCTTGTGAGATTGTACATGGGTACAGAAAGACATACAAACACGCACGCGCGCACACATATTCAAATATATATAGTACATTATGTGTATGTTTATATATGACGTATGTATAGATATATACACACATACAAACATGTATATATATATATATATATATCGATATATATGTATACATATATATACTCAGCAGCATACAATCTCTCTTTATAGTATCTAATTACAGAGAGAAAAACCAGTCATCGCTGAAATCACCCTTCAATCGCCGAATCGACGATTAACCTCTAGTATTAAGATTTTCTTCACATATACAAGTCTCATCAGAAGGACGTCGGCTCCCCATACACAATGCGTCACCCACCTCTCGGTAATACTAAGATCCTTCATCTACCTCTCCTTCTTTCCCACAGTTATCTTAATTTCCGCCTACCAATCGTCCGCCGTTTCCTACATTTGGCTAGACCACCTACAAACACACTGATCCTTCTTCCTAATTAACTACTTTTTATACTAGGTCCTCAAAAATCACATACATTATCCAAACAAATCATTTTAGCAGCTTTTCATTTTTTTCTCATTTTTCTGCAAAATAAACATTTCTCTTCGTGAAGGAGACCTAGTTCAACCACCGCTTTTTATTTCTCAATACTTGCTTCCTTACACACACTTCTCGTCTAGCCCTTTTCCATTGATCCGGATATCTTTGACTTCCTCTGTTACATACCTCGTCTCTTTTTCAACCATTAGTCATTATACCTATTCACAAATACATTTTTTTATCAGGCGACTTGCATCTTAACACCACTCATAAGAACCCACATTTCTCTGTCTTCCCGCTCGACTCCATTTACCCTCGTTATCTTATAACTGGGCTTGTTCAGTTTCAACTTTCTCAGTCACAAATTTATTTGAATGATTTTACATGTATCTGTAATTTGTTCTCATAAAAGCAACTAGTGGTTATTCATATATATTGTGATGGCTGGTTTGACCACCGCACAAAACACTAAACTTTTACCAAGTAGTATTCACCAAAACACCATACTAAGTCCACAAAAGGTGGAATAGTATTCAACTTCAATAAGAGTGCAAAGTCAATTCAAGGGGACAATGAAAATACCACAAAAAATACTTAATTTTAATACATAAGTTTCAGACAGAAATAACACCTGAACCTCAATAATACAGTGACTAATGAGAAACACTCACACTCTTATCTTCCTGCAAAAGAAAACAATTACACAATTAAGGACATACAACATACAAAAAGGGGAGAGGGTCCAGAAAGGAGGAGGCAAGCGAAAAGTAAGAATATCCTAACAAATACAATCTAAATATCCCTAACTACTTCCTCAAACGACTTTATAGGTCTCCTCTTGGAGGACAATAACAAACTCCACGTCTGGAGGCTTAATCTAGGGGGGGCAGGGAAAATTGATCCCAAACTATGGTGTTGGTAGGCTTTCACAAGCTCCACTAACGACGTCAGCAGAGGATCAAAGGCCGTGATCTCAATAAATAAATATAGGTATAATTGTTATTACCTTAGGCCAGAGAGGTCCCCTTGGCTTTTACTGAACCAATGGCAGTACACAAATTTTAGAATATAATATCCTTGCTGCAGAGTAAGGATATCCAATAAGCTATACAATGTTAAAATGTAGCTCTGCAATATGGCGAGGAATAGATATCGTTCCAACAGCAAGAGTCGCGCCGTTCAAGGTTGGAGGCTCAAAAACACACTGAGGCAAACTCCTTCAAGAGTAAACCTCCATCCCTCGGATCACGAAAGAGCCCACCCACGTAACCAACACAAATTGAAAATATAAAACAGTCGTTAGCCAACATCAAACACCAAGATAACCACCGGTGAGGAGACAAAAAGCTAATAACGAAAAAGAATACACTTCAATATTTAACGTTAAAAATCTAAAAACTTAAACAATAACTAGAAATTAATAATAACTAAGTTACAATATATATATATATATATATATATATATATATATATATATATATATATATATAAGAATACTGATCACGTTTTACCTTATACACAAGTATGTAATTGTAATGGTCACCATGCCCTCTTGTAACTACATAGCCTTTGAATCCAAGTGCAAGATATATGAAGCAATTATGATACCCGGTAGCGGTAAACGAACCCGCTTGCCATAATCACATGAGGACACGTAAGGTCGGAAACGTGACCTCGTTGTGATTATGGGACCCGGGTTTCTTTTTCCGTTACCGTGCATCATAATTGCCTCATGATTCTTGCGCTTGGATCCAAAGGCTTTGTAGTGACAAACGTATCCAAAAAGTGCGAAGAATTCTAGAAGTCAAGCGGGCATTGTGGCTATTACAATTACATTGTACATACATATATACAAAATGCATATAGATCTGTATATTTATATACTTATAAAGTGTATCTCTCGTTCAATGTTAACGGTATATATGCCTGATGAAAGCTGGCCAAATGAAGTGCTTAACTTGCCCTGCTCTGTCGAGTTCCTGAACATTTTAGAATTTTATTTCATCCTGCTTCTCGACGATTATCTCTGATGACCGTTTATTTTTCAGTCCTTTCTGACTGCCCTTATATAATAAATGCAATAAACTGTATCTTAGGGTTATGTTTAAATGGTTAGACATGGAAGTTTAGCAATGGTGATTACGTATGCTGAAAAACGTTAAGAAATAACCGGCGGAGGTAATGACTACTTGTTAATTCGACGTGGTTGGTTTAGCTCTTTCATTTTGAGGGAAGGAAGGTGAGAGAGAGAGAGAGAGAGAGAGAGAGAGAGAGAGAGAGAGAGAGAGAGAGAGAGAGAGCAAGTACAAGGGAGAGCATCATATCTCATGCGGGGGAAGTATTGTTCCGAGTTTAATGTTTAACGAGCATTGTCAAGGAATTTTAACTGACGAGCTGATGTAGTTATGTTTTCCAATGAACTAAAATACCTGCGTTGCCGGACAACGAAACCCAGCTATTGCCTCTTCATTTCATCATTTCATTTGTTCTGGTGGTACATGCTCTCTCCTCTCTCTCTCTCTCTCTCTCTCTCTCCATTTATTTTTTTTATGGTTTGTTTCTTTGCATGTTCCGTTGATTTGCATATTTAACACGGACAATGCCTGAGCATGCATGATTGATACAGCAATTTTGCACTCGTGCAACATTCACGGTTTTGCATCATTCATGAAGTGAAGCTGGGGGATGCAGCCTTTTCTCTCTTTTCCATTTATTTCTTCTTTTTTTATCCTTTCACTTCGTTATTTACGGATGTAACTGCAGAGGAATTGCTATGAACGATGCTTCGTTAGTTATCGTCATTTATATATCTCTCGACACCTTTACTTTACTGCGTTTACCTGTCAGTTCACCCATGACCGTTCAGCGGTCGGTATGGTGTTGGCGTGCCACCTCGGTGGCCGCGAGTTCGATTCTCGGGCATTCCATTGAGGAGTGAGATATGTGTATTTCTGGTGATGGAAGTTCACTCTCCACGCGGTTCGGAAGTCACGTAAAGCCTTTGGTCCCGTTGCTGAATAACCACTGGTTCTATGCAACGTAAAAACACCATACAAACAAAAACAAACAAACAAACCCACGACCGTTCGAGCTCATTGGTCATTGCCCTCATTTCTCGCCCAGCCTTTGTCGTGGCAACAACTAGTATATGGCTGTAATGGAAACTCCGCGGTGTGATAAGGAGTTGGAGCTACATAGGCTAGCTGCTGCGGCAATCCACTTCAAAAGGTCCAAATATTACCTATTAAAGCGATGTCTATTCTCATACAACATTAATAAATAAGGTTAAATTAGACCTGGTGGTTGGTTGAGTTATCTATGAAATAGACCGCAGAGCCTACTTTCACTAGTAACTATTTTCATAAAAAGGTAGGACACTGGTCTAGGCCTATAGCAAATTGTCGCATGGAAATTTTTTGTTCTTAACTTTTGTTATAATATATATATATAATATATATAAATATATATATATATATATATATATATATATATATATATGTATATATATTATATATATGTATACACACACACACACACACACACACACTTATATATATATATATATATATATATATATATATATATATATATATATATATACTTATTCTTTTTAAAAAACACTATCATTCACGACAACAGGCATCGCAAGGCCAGATTACAGAAATTAATCACTTACAAAATTACGGACTGGAAACCGTCTTCTAGGTTAAAGAAATCTTAAGAATGACGTAGAATGGAAGAAGCCTACAAACATTACTATTCTTCAGGCCATTTAAAAAGAATGCCTTTCTACACACGGGCATCTTTCTGCGCATCAACCTCTTCCTCTTCAAAACCGTAGGAAACCTTAACATTTCAGGGCCATAAATTCCTTTCAAGAAGACGAGTGAAGAAGCCGAATTCATCTCACTTTAGCAGTACATGCGTTGTCAAACTATAATCCTCATGCAGGTGTTCCAGTTTCCGAACTTGAAGAGAAAATATTTAACTGGGAACTTTCGAATTTTGTGGGTCTGGCTGTTCCAGCTCATGGGTACGAAACTCGTTAGAGTTCTGCCACCACCACCACCTTTCTGGGGCATATAAATCGGCAAATTATCTATTCATTTCCGTCACTGATTAATTCATTCACTCGAGACTTAAACTTCGGTTTTTGTATAAGGAAAACCTTTTTAGTTTTCTGTAAAAGGAAACTACTGAGATGGCTATTTATCTGTCCGTCCGCACTTTTTCTGTCCGCCCTCAGATCCTAAAAACTACTGAGGCTAGAGGGCTGCAAATTGGCATGTTGGTCATCGACCCTCCAATTATCATACATACCAAATTGCAGCCTTTAACCTCGGTAATTTTTTTATTTTATTTAAAGTTAAAGTTAGCCATAATCAAGCGTCTGGCACAGCTATACCAATGAGCTGGCAACACCTGTCTTTCATTAAAAAGCATGAAAAACATAAATACCGCTTAAGAATGGTAAAGCCTTCAAGCATCTGAAACTCATCCTTCAAAAATGGAGCGGTGTGTGTGTGTGTGTGTGTGTGTTGGACAAGGAGCGAGAGTGCGGAGAATTTCAATGACGCCATTAAATGTAGGCCCTCAGAAAGGAGCTGAAAAACGTGCCTCCCTCTTCTGCCTAGTCTCTGGAGGTCGACCTCCAGCACGAGCCATCGGTTACATACTGTACGTTTCCCTGATGAATTTTTCACCCACCGGCGCGAGGGCCAGAGCATGCGAAGGTCACTCGGGGGATTTGGGGCGCGTTTCGTCATGGGTTATGAGGAGGTCATATTCCTTTGTGAGTTGCGTCTTAAGGAGGAGGAGGAGGAGAGAGAGAGAGAGGAGAGAGAGAGAGAGAGATAATGGTCGTGGTGGGTAACGTTTGGCCTCTTCGACTTACTGATGCAATACATCCCATTACATCAAAAGCATCAGTGTGGCTGCATGACGGAAGTAAATGGCCGCTTGTGCAAAGAAGTCATAGGCGCTGTTGAGGATCTTGGTAAATTTTCAGAGGATCTTGGTAAATATTTTTATTTACATAATTGTTCCGCTTCAAGATTTGTTCCTATCACCTGGTGTTTATAGAATAGAAAAATGCTATATCATCATAGTTTTTAGTTTTCTGTTAAAGGAAACTATTGAGATGGCTATTTGTCTTTCCGTCCACACATTTTTTTTTTGTCCACCCTCAGCTCTTAAAAACTACTGAGGCTAGAGGGCTGCAAATTGGCATGTTAATCAGCCACCCTCCAATCATCAGACATACCAAATAGCAGCCTTCCAACCTCAGTAGTTTTCATTTTATCTAAGGTTAAACTTAGCCATGATCGTGCGTCAGGCAACGCTATCGAACAGGCAACCACCGGCCGTGGCAGAAAGCTTCATGGGCCGCGGCAAATACAGCACTATACTCTGTACAGAAAACTCGATTGCGCCGAAAAAATTTCGATGCATTTTTTTACTTATTTACTTATTTGAAAATTTTAAGGTTTGGAATTTAAATCACATTCCGTTTACTTCAAACCATTATTTTGTATATCTGTGCTTTCACACCGCCTTCTCAACCCCAGTTAAACGGAAAGACAGTAAACTGGACGATGTCAGTTTTTCCCTGACAAGATTCATTGTCAAAAATCATTCTCCTTAATAATAAAAAGGCTTAATTCCAATGAGAACGTCAGACTTGTCAGATTTCTGTCCTGGTTCTCTATCGATTGGAGAACCCAGGAAATCAGAATTACTCTACACAGGCAACTTATTTTATAGTTTGTCTGTTTACTGGAGCGAAACGTTTATTTAAAAATGAGATTATCAAAATCTCTCAAGGTTAAGCAAACAATACTAACATACTGATAAAGTATAAATCATCATGGATAATATTCATGCCAGTAAACAATTTGACAACAGTCATTTTCACTCTTAGTTGTGAGTTCGTAGATTGTGAATTTTTATTCCAATCAAAATTCTAGAAATATTTCTCAACGTTATTCTTACTGACATAGTTTAAAATCTTTAAAAAAAATTAGTGTATTCTAATTTAGCAGATAATGTCTCCATGAGCCTATCATCGAAACCATTATTGCAAAATCTCAAGGAGATACCTACTGTTGTGTGATGTTCAAGCAAAGGAATTTACCATAATTCATTCTATCCTCTATAAATGAACCTGGTGGGCCGAGCCAAATTTTAGCACCATCTACTTCTCTGGACCTCGGTATTATGAGCATCCTGACAAATCTTTGCTATTCCCGTAGAGGGGAAATAGTACCTGCCAGTGTATCTTACGCATTGCGCTGCAGACGTGACTGAAATGTATTTGCATCCGTCCTTTCGACCCCTAACTGCATCCAATTTTTAGCCTTTCACTTTACCTCCATTCCCACTCCCTTTCTGCAGTCCGGCTAACAAACTTCGCTTAACTATTACATCTTAGTGCACCTGTGGGATGCTCTCACAGTTCCACCTTTAGATCCTTATACTTCATCTCCTTTATTTCCTGGATGCCTTTATCTTGCTGTCCACCCCACCCACCAATCCCTCTTTTTTCACTGTTTTAAGCGCAGAGTTGCCAAAAGCGCCAAATTTCTTGCCTTGACAGCATATATTTCATTAATCACTCCGCCAGCTATTTGCTAGACAGCGTTAAAGCTGGTGATCTCGCGCTACATAACTATTCAGTACAAGAACTTCAGTGTTTTTTTGTTTTTTTCTACTAGACACGATCTTGAAACAACGCTGGTAAGTAGAATTTGAAATTCTCTTCTCTCTCTCTCACTCTCTCTCTCTTGTACATTGCATGTGTTTGGACTATAAATTCTAGCCTTGCCTTACATAGCCAAGAGCTTTTTGGACGGCTTGGTCTAGCCATTGAAGCATGAACAAGAAAAGTCAAACATCACAAGAGCTCTCGGAGAAGCATGAATGGAAGTGCATTTGCGACCCATGAGAAACACTCTCTCTCTCTCTCTCTCTCTCTCTCTCTCTCCTCTCTCTCTCCCGTCGTCTATCTCTTCTCTCTCCAGTGCACGTCCATTTCTGGATATGGTCAAAGAAAGGAGACTGAATACATTCCTTGGAAACGAATAACTGAGAATAAAAGAGCCTTTCAATAAAACCATTTCTATAGTTATCTCTCTCTCTCTCTCTCTCTCTCTCTCTCTCTCTCTCTCTCTCTCACGGGTATAAATAACGTATGGCTGAACTACTTTCATATACTGATACAGTTGCCTTTGAAGGTCTCCCATTTCCGGAGGGGAAGACGCAAGAAAAGAATACGAAATTCCTCAATGAGGCTTTTGGGGGTCTGCATGTACTACTACATACTGTCGGCCGAGGTCTTCATATAATTACAGTATACGTACACGAAATGCTCCTCTTTTTCCTTGTACTTAAAATCTCATCTAGAAACCTTTAAAGAATATGTTGATTGTTTTATTTCGCAAATTGCATTCATGTGAATTTGTCTACTTCTGCTCCACAGTTCTGTTTTTCTACTTAATACAATAAGAAATACCTATCATAAGATTCAGTCACGTGACGTTTTAAGGTGCGACATAAAACACGTAATGGCGAGGGATCGGACCTTTCTGCCAAATGTTTTCCCTGATCATTTACTTTCCCTTGACCATTTTTCTCCATTCTCTTCATTACTATTTAACGCCTCTCCTCCCATTCTTCCTCTCATGCTCATATTCCTGGTTTGGTACACACCTCCATTCGGTACTTAGCGGTAACCGACGTAATATTCACCTTAGGGGACATTTTGTTATTTTCAGTTTATTTTTCAACTTAAAAAAAAAATATATTTTTTGCGATTCTGATTATATGTTCTTAAATTGCCTACAGGTGGAGGAATATTTGAGCCATATAGTTTTTAACGTAGAAGGTTAATTTAAAATAACTTTTCTAAGATGTATGAAATTGAATATGTTATTCTTTTTGTAGTTAAAAATACAACGCTTTACAACAAGATTCGCCACTGTAGAAATTCAATAAATATTCTTTTTTGCAATTAGATAAGTCACTTTAAAATTAATCTTATTCCTCCTTTTATAAATTGAACAGGTCATAATTGTTCAAATCAAATGGAATGGAATAGGTTGCTTTTATATAAAAGGTCGCTTTCATTTGATTTAAATCGGTCACACTTTAAAAAAAAATAAATGTCATTCTTTTTAAATTAAGTAGGTCATCCTTTGCAGAATTATAGATAGGTCATCTTTTTGCCCGCGTTTTTCAACATCATTTTCGATCTTCTGAATCGGTTGTCCGTCTGACACTTAATTCATATACTTTTGATTGAGACTGGTGAACTACTCAAGGATATTTCACTCGTCCGACAATTGAAAAGAATATATAGTTCTAGGGTACGGAGATTCTATTACTCCTGTATAAATAACAGGAATATATCTATATATTTATCTATTAATCTACTATATAATTATATACTATATATATATATATAGATATATATATATATATATATATATATATATGTGTTTGTGTGTGTGTGTGTGTGTGTGTGTGTGTACATACATACATATATGCATATACATTTATATATATATGTAATGTATGTATATATATCATGTATATATATAATGCATATATGTATATATCTAATGTATATATATATAATATATATATATAGATATATATATATATATATAATATATATATACATATATATATATAATAAAGGATGTTTATGTGTGTATGGGCGTATGTATGTTCCATGTATACTTTGAAATGCATTGAGCAATTTCACTAAACTTGGTATACATACTGCTTACCATCTGAGAATGAACACTGTGGGGTTAAGACATCACTGGCACAAAGCAGGGCCTTGGGTCGGGTGTGTCGAAAGGGGGGGGGGGGGGGGGGGGTGGGGGGGGGGGGGGGGGGGGGAGGATGTCAAAGTTACAGAAGATGACAGATATTAGTGCCTCATTCATAGTTTTCAAAGTCGCTGGGATAAATAGTAACTCTCAATGTCCTTCAGTTTAAGTTCAGCCCTGATAAGAAGGAGAAAGTTAAGTATATCTTAGTTTAACCAGACCACTGAGCTGATTAACAGCTCTCCTAGGGCTGGCCTGAAGGATTAGATATTTTTACATGACTAGGAACCAATTGGTTACCTAGCAACGGGACCTACAGCTTATTGTGGGATCCGAACCACATTGTATCGAGAAATGAATTTCTATCACTAGAAATAAATTCCTCTGGTTCCACGTCGGCCGAGCCGAGAACCGAACTTCGGACCACCAGATTGGTAGTCGAGTGCGAAATGCACTCGGCCGACGTGGAACTTCGATAAGAAGAAGAAGTGGGTGGGAAGGGGGTGACATGTAAAAATAATGTGAAAACAACAGATAATAGTGTCTAATCCTTAGTTTCGAGATTTCTGAGATGAATTGTGATACTACTGAAGCCTTCAAGTCCAAGTTTAGGCCCCAATAGGAAGGCGGGCTGAGAAGAAACTATCTTAACAGAATGAGAGAGAGAGAGAGAGAGAGAGAGAGAGAGAGAGAGAGAGAGAGAGAGAGAGAGAGAGAGAATTGATTTAGAGCAAAAAGCTCCTTGAACTGTCTACAGCAATAAAAAAAACTCCTGGTATTGTCCACAGCAAAACACTTCTTGTACCTTCTACAGATTTCTTTCAGCAGTCAAAATTAATCTTTTTGGAGAGGATCATTTCAGTCCGTATGTTTCATCTTGCAACATTTAAATGTGTGATGCTTCTTATCTGCAGGGCTTGTCTGCTGTTCTGGAATTTACAGAACATGCCGTGGTCACCTCGAGAAAAGAAAGTCAGTAGGAAATAAGGAAATCTCCACAATAAAGAAAGTTGAGGAAGGCTTTGGTTTCAAGTGTTCACGTTTGTGGGTGAGAAATGTACACACAAACAAGCATAGCCACACAGTATGGGGAACGGGAGGCAAATTCCCGAGATGTATACTGGTATTGCATCAGCTCCGGTTAGGTTAAGTTGGGCTGGGTTAGGTTTGGTTAGTACAACGAACTTGTACGTAATGAGATTGCTTTCAAGAAGATTCTAAGGTTAGTTTTTAAGTTTTGGTTCCCGATTTTTCAGAGAAGGTCCGGATCTCGGTTACAGCTCAGGAATATGGGAATATGCGAACGGGAACCAGGAGCTGCTATTTCAAATAATTAAACAAAACTGTGAAATTCTGGAAAATTGATCAGAATATTGAAACTATTCATGAATATGATATGAATGAAAGAATGCTGAGATCGGCTGAAACATCCTAATTTGTTTCATTTGTGCAAAGATATCCCAAGCGAAATGTCTAGCAATTAACCTCACTTCAGCTACTTCCATATCCCTAGTTTGACAGCATGAGTTATGCTTTTACTTTGTATTGTTTGACGGTGGCATTCTTTTATTATCAATATTGTCTGCCAGCTAGTGTGCTAACCTTTTACCGATTCCTGTCCGGATTGCAAATCCTACCCCACCTTTCATCACCTGACAATTTCTTGATATCTTGCAGCGGGGTGAGGTTCTATACTAGCGTTGACATTTGGACTTGGTTTAACCCTATAAATTTATTGTGTCGAACTTCTTTGTAAAGTATTGTTCTTGATTGATTCTTGTGTCATCTTATCATTTTTGCTTTGTCTATTAACTGCTTTGAAAAGGAATGGGCTTGGTTAGAAGGTATTATTAATGAAGATATTAATGCATTTAATATCTAATGGAACAAGCCCAAAACCATCTCATTCGACAGCAACCTTTCACAGTAGATGACCCGTATATTAAAGCGAATGAAATAGCAAAAATAAGGTTGTAATCAGGTCAAATACAGATCGACTGCATAAGACACAGATAGGCAACTAAATAACAAGAAGAACTATGCCTAGTTTATCACATTTTGACTCACTACTTCAGAGGTTGGGAAACATAGTCGGGGCTTGTGAGACCGTATGGGCGACCTCCCTTGAACCTGAGAAGCTGCTGACATATAGCCCAGCCGCTGAGGTTATAGGTATTTGAGAGTGGGGTTAAGTGGCAAGAGATGTCTTAGCTAGGATACACAGTGCCACGAATCGGAAAGGACAACGGGTTGGCATTTCAGAGCCAGCTCTCTTAGGGAGAAAAAAAGGTGGGGAAATATATAACAATATACAGGACTTTTTTTCCAACAGTGCGGTATGCCAGATGCCACGGGGATAATCACAGAGTGCCAAAGGAAGGAAACATGAGATACCCATTGCAGCTTTGGGATTCCCAATATTCAGACCTCAAAACCGAATATTTTTCCTCCAGATAAATCTCTCTCTCTCTCTCTCTCTCTCTCTCTCTCTCTCTCTCTCTCTCTCTCTCTCTCTCTCTACATTCTTTTAGGAGTAAGCTGAAGAAGTGCGTCTTACATTAGTATTCACTTACTATAAATTTATTTTAATGCTGATCTTTCATCATTTTACTTATGTGTTAATATGCATTGTAGAATAATCTGTGTCAATTGGAAATAAAGTTATTATTATTCATTATTACTCTCTCTCTCTCTCTCTCTCTCTCTCTCTCTCTCTCTCTCTCTCTCTCTCTGTGTGTGTGTGTGTGTGTGTGTGTGTGATTTAAGTGCCTCGTGTAATGAAATGAAAGTGGAATATGAACCCTGATTTAGGTATTAATAACATTCAAATCGTAATTACATGGAGTTAATTGAGAAGTTCCTTATTTCCTAAATAGCTGGTGAAACTTAATCAATAATGCAAAAGAAGATAACTGAATTCTGTCTCCAATTGATGTTGTAAAGAAACATGAATAAACATAAAGAAAATTTAAACAGTTTTAACGTAAGAAACAGTTAAGGCTGATGAAGATGCGTGCACAGTGGTATAGACCATTTAGTTCTGCTATTCAGCCTAACATTAGAAAAGGCGATTATTGCTACTGAATGTGGAAAAAACTACTAGCGGTATGGGGCTATTATTGTGGTTCAAACCTTTCTATTATTCCCAGCATTTACTCTCTCTCTCTCTCTCTCTCTCTCTCTCTCTCTCTCTCTCTCTCTCTCTTTCAAGTTACGGTTTGTTGCACTCTCTCCAGGGAAGTACCAGGTACTTGTGAGACCGCCCTTTATCCTCTCGCCTTTCAGGGAGGTAAAATTGGTCCATATATTAACAGCTTTTTTTTTGCGCTCGTTAATTTTTCTTTTATACGCAGTCCTCGACAGCTGCCTCTTCCCACTCTTATAAGCAGATTATGGATTCTCTCTCTCTCTCTCTCTCTCTCTCTCTCTCTCTCTCTCTCTCTCTCTCTCTCTCTCTCTCTCTCTGAAAAGATGGATAGTTTTCTGCCTCTGTCTGGTTTTGGTAGGATTTGATTTGGAAGTGTGATAATCGCTTCAGTATGATAAATTGGTTTATCTACCAGTAAACCAGTGAAATTCTCTCTTTCTCTCTAAAAGCTCGGATAATCCCCACTTCAATTCAACGTGGTTAAATATAAATGTGAGGAGAGCTTTTATATCACATGCAGAAAATCTTTGTGTAAAAGATAAATCGTCGAACAGATGAAGTTTTTTCTCCACTCATTCATTTAGCTTTATATTTGTGGTGATAAAGTGATTCGTTTTGTAAATAGTGCCTGTAGGCCTTCGTGTGCTGCGTCGACTTCGACTATGTGGTATATTGTATAATGCATTTATTCTCGAAGATAGGATTTTTATTTAGATACCAACTACAAATATTTTCCCTTTTAATCCTTGTTGTAGCTTTCGAATTATGATAAAGTATTGAACAAGAAATCATAATATTTATCATGCTTCATGAATACGTCACAAATGAGACTCAGATTTTCGATTTTTCAATATTTTCAACGGTTTTCTCGCAGATATTTTTCCTCAACGCTCAACTTTCCGGTTTCCGTTTTTCAATTGTTTTCCACTGAAAACCCTGAAAATTGAAATGTTGAGAAAACCGCGTCAGAAATCTAGACAATAGAAATAGTAAATGCTTCGCAAATCCCCCATATGATTCTCCAAAGGGTTTGTCACGGTTGTGGGTGGAATCATTATTCTAATGAAAAAAGAAAATTGGGATTTTCAAAGGTCTAGTAAAGAACTTTAAATTAACATTATAGTTGCAAGAAATTTGTATATCGTAGATTAAACTTCCAAATAATTAATATATAGTTATAAGGAAAGTTAAGATGATTTTTGCTTCAATTCTGTTACAAGTGGGTTACTATCAGCAGAGATCTATTTTTGACTCATTTAATTGACATACAATTTCCAATTTTGAAAAGTGGCGCCAGCAAATGCTGACGATAGCGGATTACTGCAAAAAAAAAAAAAATATATATATATATATATATCTATCCACTGCCTCTTAACTTCAAGAACTTATCTTTCGTTTCCATTTCCTCTTTCAATTAACTTTTATCAAATAAATTAGGATTATTTTGAAATACAAAAAAAAAAAAAATCTTTCGACAGCATTATATTCTCAAGAACTTTATCTTTCATTTCACTTCCTCTTTTCCTTATAGTTGATACATTTTATAGGGAGTATTTTGAATTTTAAATATAAAATTTCCCTATTACAACATATCCCGCGACATTTCTGTGCACTTTCTTCTTCAGTATTTTCTGAAGCTTCGCTTTTCTTCGCAGTTTTTCTTTCAGCATCCGATTGCTTCGCGCATGATCCATTTTTTTTTCTTATTATTATTATTATTTCTCCCCCACTTCTTCTCTCTTTTATCTTCTTCATTTGTTTACATCTCATCATCATTCTTTAACTTATTCATGTATTTTTCTTCTTATTCTCCGTACTTTTTGTTTGTCCAGTTTAGCTGTGTTTATTTTACGGGTTTTCTCTTGTTTTTCGTATCGGTTTTATCTGTGTTTGCTTTTGAATTTCTTGTAAAAGAATGGTATTTGGGGTGGATAGGGTGCTTGTGTATAAATTCACCAGTATGAATTTTTATGATTTTAGCATAACACTGATCAACCCTTGAGTAAATAATTGTAACAATAATATTATCAAACATTATACAGGGGATTATTGATAATATAATTAATAATAATAATAATAATAATAATAATAATAATAATAATAATAATAATAATAATAATAATAATAATAATAATAATAATAATTGGTGAAAAATACACATTCATTCAAGTATAAATATATACTTAAACATGAGGGGGCGAATTCTCGAAAGCTCTTGTTGTACATATATATATTCTTAAATATTATACTTATACTTACAACATTGTGGATTTTTTTTACCATTTTAGTGACTCATGTTGTAATGAAGTCGTTAAATAATAATAATAATAATAATAATAATAATAATAATAATAATAATAATAATAATAATAATAATAAACTGTCCCTTCGTTATTTCCGCTAATCTTCGTTCTCCAAAATTTGTCTATTTGTAGTAACTATAATCTTTCCACAATGGTCAGATATGTCGTCGGGGCTTGAAATAAAAAAAAGAAAATTAATCCGCATGGCTAAGGAAATGAGGAGAGAGAGAGAGAGAGAGAGAGATAGAGAGAGAGAGTGGATAATATGACGGAAAAAACTTTTAAAAGTCGGTCGCAAAATACAAGGAATATAAACGAGCAACGAGTGAGAGCCCTTGACTGACTGACCGATTGACCGACTGACTGACTCGCTCACTCACTCACTGTGGGTTACCCTGGGAAAGGTTTTGATTTGGAAAAGATTAAAAAAACAACGACGTCGAGGGGACACTGAATGATACAGTGGAAATGTAAGAAAAAATGATTCAAGACGTAGGGGAAAGAAGACGAGATATTTCCTTCCCTTATTTCGTTCTTCTTATGATTTGTGACATTTATTGTTTTAGAAAACTTCAGCTCTCAAGCAAAAAACCTTTAAATAAACCAGCGGTGGGCGGTCGTTATAAAAGAAAGATTTAATTTTTCAACTAAGATGCTATACTGTTTGCGTACTTGCATTTCTTGACATTGTTTTACAGTAGATTTAGTTAAAATATTTACAGTATTTTGTTTGCCTGTCCGTCTGCGTCTGTTTCGAGAAAAAAAAAAATAGTTTATTTTCCTTTAACCTGATACGAATAATAACTTTGGATTTCTGGTAATATTTCGTGACAATTTCATTGAATGAATGAATGAATGATTGTTAGTTCTCTGGCATCCTGACATCGAAGGTCATTGACGCCGATATCGTTTATTATAAATAAAGAATAAAATTATATGCAATTAAAACCATAAAAGCAAATATCATTGTAAAAGTTAAATAGCTTTCAGAAGACCTGCTTCTGAAATAAATCTAAAAATGCCACTTGCATTGTATGACACATCATGTCCAAGAATCTTGGCAAGGATGAACCTGCCATCCTCACCTCGAGCCTCAAACAGATATCTATTTCTTTCCGTGCTATAAGTGGGGCATTCAGTCAACAAATGCTTCACGGTCAAGGGTATCAAACAGTCGTCACAATATGGTTGGTGTTGGCCAGCTAGCAAAAACTCATGTGTCATCCGAGTGTGACCAATTCGGAGACGACAAAGAGTAGTCTCCCACTTTCGGGGCATCACGTTATATTTCCAAGGGGATATAACATTTGTTATTTCTCTCATCTTATTATCGGCTAAGCTTTCCCAATGCTTTTGCCAATTATTACAAATAAAATTCTTAATTGTAGGTAAAAAATCATTACATGGAATGGGATACCTTCTTGGTAGCGACTCAGCTGCAGCATTCTTTGCCAGTGAATCTGCCTCCTCATTTCCACACACACCTACGTGTGCCGGAACCCAACAAAATCGAACTGTTATGCCTTTCAGACCAATAATAAAAAGCCACTCTAAAATCTTTAAAACCAAAGGGTTACTAGAATTAAAAACTTCTAAAGCTTGAAGGACACTTCTTGCATCACTAAAAATGGTAAAATTGCCCTCATCTTTTAATGCTATTTTCTCAATAGCGGTTAATATGCCATATAGTTCTGCAGTAAATATGGAAGATACTAGAGGAAGTGCACCTCTACAATTAAAAGAACCACTATATACTCCAAATCCAACGCCAGCATCAGATTTGGAGGACAATTTCATTGAATGACTGTTAGTGAGCTGTTTTAAACAAAAAATAATTTATTTATAAAATTAGGAGAAATCATACCATGAGCCTTTAATTGACTTTTCTTGGAAAATTAAACTTGAATAATGTTTCAAATGTATAGTAAAACGAAACTCTTGGCTGATATATAAAAAGTACAAGCAGTCACTAGAATGACGGGTAAGTGAATGTAATATATTTGATCATCATATGGCGAAATGGCCAAATCCTATATAAAAAGAAAAAAATGTAAATAGCATTTCCATGAACAATGTAATTACTACGGTAACAAAAGAAATGGCTCCATGACACAAATACTGTTTTCTATTCAAACACCATAAACTAATTTGCTTTCTGTCTTTCGAAATGTCAAACACCTGATAATTCTAAATAAATTAAAATGTTAACATTGAGAATTTTCACTTCATATTCGGATAGTTTTTCGCCTCATGGAATTCATGTATGAATTGGGCCATCTTCAATGGACTAGGAGATGACTCAGTTTGGGAATGTGATTGACTCTTCACATTGATTACATAGATATGCGATTCTCGGGCATTTCATTGAGGGGTGAGAGATGCGTATTTCTGGTGATAGAAGTTCACTCTCGACGTGGTTCGGAAGTCACGTAAAGCCGTTGGTCCCGTTGCTGAATAACCACTGGTTCCATGCAACGTAGAAACACCATACAAACAAACAAACACAGATAAGGGCTTAAAAAAAAAAATTATTCAAGCAGCGGCGAAGGGAAGACAAAGCGTTAGTACAAAATGGAGCAAGGTCCAGACCTCGGAACCTTGCCATGTTAAGTCTTACAAAGGAGTTAATCAAACGAAATTTAGATTAGAGTTTGAAGACACACTCTTCTTTCATTTACAGTTTTGATTTACTGGGCATTATTTATATCCTCAGTATTTGTGTTTTCAGTGTATTGCTCATGTACAGATAAATGAACTGCTTAATAAAGTGGTTATTACCGTCTGCTTAAATTATTTTTAATGTAAGATCAAAAGAATGTTGTTTTATATGAATAAGACTCAAACGTCATGACTATATTTTTTTTAGATAAATGATATTTATTGATGCAGATCCGTCGGGCAGAAACAATTATACCTTTGTAGATGTTAATGAAATCATCCTGTGACAACAGCTCCCTCAATTTCCCACTAACCTCGAGTTTTGCCCATCGCATAAAGTGACCCTTCAAAGAATGAGGACTGTCATTTGCGAGCTCATCAGTGGCGTGGTCGGTATGGTGTTGGCGTGCCAGCTCTGTGACCGCGAATTCGATTCTCGGGCATTCCATTAAGGAGTGAGAGATGTGTATTGACGTGGTACGGAAGTCACGTCAAGCCGTTGGTCCCGTTGCTGAATAACCACTGGTTCCATGCAACGTAAAAACACCATACACACAAACAAACTGTCATTTGCTTGGTGCCTGTTGTTCCCCTATTGACTGGGCAGGAGTGACCAGAGGTGGTGACAGACAAGAAGGAAAAATGTTGAGACTCGGAACTCTCGTAATGAGTTGCATTCATTTGTTCTGACCGCTCTTTCTCCCAAGAACTTCACACCCAACCACACCGGAAAAAAATTCGTTGTTACCATAAACCTTCAAATGTCTCATTTTCAACATAGTGGTTGAATTCGTATTTAATGAAGTTACCGCAAAAAAAAGCGAAATATGTTTACGAAAACTAAAGTCTTCTCAGCGACAGAACTGTATTTCAAACATCTGTTATATATGATGTATTCCACATCAGCTAGTGTCATGCATGCGAACAAATGCACATCGCGGAGCGGAAGTGTTTCTATGCCATGAATTTTTCATTCTTTTATTGAGTGCCGTGTCATGTGTGTGATCTCTGGCTTTAATTGAAATTTCCGTTCATCCTCTCTCTCTCTCTCTCTCTCTCTCTCTCTCTCTCTTTCTCTGTTTTCCAAATTATTTTAGTTTTCACTCGTGACCTCACCTTGAAATTGTTATGTAAGGAAACCAATTTAGACAGTTTAGTTTTTATCTAGTTTAAATGACAACGCGTGTGAAAAGTATTCTTAGTAAATAATAGTGGACCTGGTACATACCTAAACTTATAAGGGTAAATGGGTAAATTTATTTTAACTGACCACAAATTGAATTTATTATTGTACCTTTGCTGTAAAAATGCGATGTATATGAAATATATATATATATATATATATATATAATATATATATATATATATATATATATATATATATATATATATAGAGAGAGAGAGAAGAGAGAGAAGAGTAGAGCGAGAGAGAGGGGTGGCACCGGGTTGGCTACATTTTGTTATTTTTGTGAATTGAACGATTTGTTGACAATGGTCCTTATTATTGTCGTAAAATTCCAATTAAAATAGATTTAAGCGCTTTCTTTTCAC
>NC_087213.1:69955258-69977758 GCF_015104395.2 Macrobrachium nipponense | reverse complement strand
CATTAGAGGTGCCTCACACTGAGGGACCTGGGGCAACCCGAACGAACTGTAAGGTCTGTAAGGTCTGTAAGGTCTCTCTCTCTCTCTCTCTTCTCTCTCTCGTTGTATCAGACCTTCGACATCTTGTTTTTAACTTTACCATAAGAAGGGAGACATGGAATCCACTTTGAATTCAATTTGATCTTAAAAATTTCCATCAAAATTCAAATCTTAATGAGCAAAATATCGTGTAGCAAGTCTTGTATTTTGTTGCGTACTTTCAATTTTCTTTGATGTGCTGGTGTTGGTGTTTTTTTTTTTTATCAGATGGAGACAGATAATTTAGAGTTAATTGAAAATAACAGACATAATCATCGACATGATTATTGTAATCATTCAAGATTTTCTCTTAAAGGTGAAATAGCTTGTTTTCTCGCTAAAATGCCTCTGGCCTCGATGAAGGTAGATCTGGGCTGCCCATATAAATGCAAATTTTGATGCATACGCCCGAGGAGTGACACTAGCTTCGTTATGGTCTGTTACTCTGGCTGTTGAGAGAGAGAGAGAGAGAGAGAGAGAGAGAGAGAGAGAGAGAGAGAGAGAGAGAGAGAGATCGTGGAGGTAGTTATTTATTACAACTATTATTTATTTATTTATTGGAAGCTTGTGCTCAGTGATGTTTATATGTTGACGGCCAGATGACGAAAAATTAATTTAAATAATACCTAAGTGCATATATATATATATATATATATAATATATAGATATATATATATATATTTATGTATATGTGTGTGTGTGTGTGTGTGTGTGCATTTATTTGTATCCGGAAAAAGAGTAGCCTACTACCCTGAGAATAAAAGCTTTACGTGGTGCTATTGGGACCTCACACTTCCCAAGGACCGTAAAGCGAATGTTTGTCTAACGCAGTGTTGTGGACTCCTCTCCGTAGGCAGTAGTCGTGAGATTGTAAAGAAACCATTTCATTTCGAAGCTGATGGAAATGAGTTTTTTATCGTATATCTAAACCAACGGGGACAGCGTTTTTGGTACACTGGTGACATGGATCTCTAGATAATTATATATATATATTTATATATATATATATATATATATATATATATATATATACATATATATATATATATTTATATATATATATATATATATATATATATATATATATACATATATATATATATATGTATATATCTATATATTATATATATATATATATATATATATATACATGCATATATATATACATATATATATATATACATATGTATATATAGATATATAGATATATAGATATATGATATATAGATATATATATATATATATATATATATATATATATATATATATATATATATATATATATATAAGTTTTTGCAGACTACCAATGGCGTTACGTCATAGAAACTATGAATCAAAATGTGTGACACGAGTAATGACGAGGCCCGGGAGGCGCAGGCCTGGGAGGCGATTATGGAGATAAAGGAATATGTCGACAATGGAATACTTTTCTTTATTTATAATAAAGTGAATTTTATGTCTCATGACGATATTTTTGCTATCTGCAATGATTTTTATGGTGAAGATGATGTAGCAAAGGCCAAATTATTGATGTATACAAAATTCAAATGCCCTGAAAAATCGAAGACACACAGGGTAACAACTAAAAAGGTAAACGACATTAAAGAAATGATTTCATTTTTGTCGCAAAATGTTGCTTCGGATGTCATATTTTGCATCACAAAATGTACGCAGGTGCCGTCTGTTTCGATGGAGTTTAT
The DNA here is from genome assembly GCF_015104395.2 of Macrobrachium nipponense. Lineage (NCBI taxonomy): Eukaryota > Metazoa > Arthropoda > Malacostraca > Decapoda > Palaemonidae > Macrobrachium > Macrobrachium nipponense. The sequence goes on along the minus strand of NC_087213.1, from coordinate 69,975,980 downwards.
AGACGCACCTTCAATGAGTCGACATATGAGTTCGTTGCGGATGGAGATGGAACTCGTGTCTGCTAAGTATCATAGGCTTTCAACCAGGATAGAGGATATGGAAAAAATTCTGGAGCAGAAGCAGGTGGTACCAGGCCCTGTGGAGGCTAGAGTGAGTCCTCGCAGTGACTTACCTGCAGTGGATGATTATATTCATTTTGCGAGGAACACTGAACCAGGATCAGCGATGGCAAAAGTCGTGCAGAAAAACCTTGGACCGACCAAAGACAGAAGGAGTGAGGATAAGCAACAAAAATCATTGAATGGGAGAAGCAAACCCTCGGAGGGGAAGTGCGACGTTCTTATGGATTTCGCCGAGTCCACAGCCGACGAGGAGAAGGAAGAAGAGAGGTGGAATATGCCTGGGCACGAGTATAAAATACGGAAGCGCTTACTGCAAAGAAAATAAGCTCAAGAAAGAGAAAATCAGGGCTATAAAGATAAGGGGGTTGTTTTTGAACAAAGACGGCGTAAGCCTCCTATCATTGGGGAGAGTGATGGAAGCTCACTTAAGGCAGCTCAGCCTTTAAGGCATGTACATTTATTTGTCTCTAGGCTGCAACCTGACACTACTTCAGAGATGCTTCTTGGCCATGTTTCTCGCATAGCGGGTGTCACGACGGTAGGGTGCGAGCATGTTGAACAACGATTCACTCACTATCGATCTTTCAAAGTCATTATTAAAGAAAGAAATGCCACAAAGTAGGGTCAAGGATTTGTACAAACCAGAAAGTTGGCGGCAAGGATATTCTGGTTCCGTCGTGGTATGATTAATCTCAATTTCCTTCTCTTTATAAATGGATTTAAGATTTACATCTTATAACTGTAGATCAGTTAGAAATTGCCATTTTGATGTAGCCGAATTAACTCATGTTTCTGATATAGTCTGTCTGCAGGAGACTTGGCTACCGGTGCAGGAATCAGACTACCTGAATAGAATAAATTCTGAATTTGCATATTATGCAGTTTCCCCAGTTGATTTATCGAGGGAGTTGTTGGCTGGTCGTCCTTATGGGGGCGTTGCTTTTCTGTACCGAAAGGGCCTTGCCTCTTGTATACAGCGAGTGGACACCTCAGATGACAGACTAATTTGTATTGACGTGTCTATAGAGGAAAGTTGTATGAGGATTATCAACTGTTATCTTCCATACTCAGACGGACAAAATGATGCAGAGTATACTGATTGTTTAGCAAAAATACACTGTCTTATGTCAGATCACCCAAATTGAAAGGTTTTTGTAGTTGGTGATTTTAACGCTCACCCTGAATCACGGTTTGGTAACGAGCTGAAAGACTTTTGCACCCAGTACGATTATTGTATTGGTGATGATGTTGTGATGCCCTCCGACACTTACACTTGGGTGAGTGACGCAACGGGCCACACTCGTTGGTTAGACCACCTTGTCTGCCCTCCTAGTCTTCTAACGCACATTAACAATATGTGTGTGTTGCATTCCATTATTGGATCAGACCATCGTCCTCTTTCATTTTCTTTGAAGGTCTCGCAACTACCTACGCTGGTAGAAATGAATGACGGTAGTCAGACGAAGTTTTATCTCGGGGATCTACTGGCATACAGAGGTAAATCTGAAGAAGCTTTGAAAAACATTGAGTTGCCTTTGGAAACTCTACAATGCAACACAAGATCATGTCAAAACGAAGATCACTTTAGAGCTATTGAGAAATTTCTTTTGGACATAATTAGTGCACTTCAGCGGTCGTCTGAGTCTAAGGAGACGAATCACAGAGGTTTCAATCATATTCCTGGTTGGAATGACTTTGTGAAGGAATTCCATCATGAAGCACGGGATGACTATTTAGCATGGAAGGAATCTGGTAATTCAAGGGAGGGATATTTCTATGATAAAATGAAATTTTCTAAAGCTCAGTTCAAAGGGATGTTCAGATTTTGTAGGGAAAATGAGGAAGAAATTAGATCAAATAAAATTGCTACAAGTCTGAATGGGAGTATGAAGAAATTTTGGAGAGAAATAAACAAGAAAAGAAAATCCCGAACCTTCTTACCTGACATAATAAATAATGTGAGTGGTTATGAAAACATTGCCGAGTTATGGAAAGAACATTATTCTGAGCTGTTCAACGACCCTACTCATCCTGTTCCAGACCCAATGAAAAATCAAGGTCAGCGAGATGTTACAGGGACAAATTTCAATGAAATATCGAATGCTTTAAATTCTTTGAACACTTCAAGTAGCCCTGGACATGACGGGCTGACCCTTGTGATGGCTGGCTTGACCACCACACAAAACACTAAACTTTTATCAAATAGTATTCACTAAAATACCATACTAAGTCCACAAAAGGTGGAATAGTATCCAACTTCAATAAGAGTGCAAAGTCAATTCAAGGGGAAAAAGAAAATACTTCAAAAATATACTTAATTTTAATACACAACCTTCAGATAGAAATAACACCTGAACCTCAACAATACAATAATTAATGAGAAACACTCACTAATTAAAACTCCCTGCAAAAGAAAACAATTACACGATTAAAGAAAGGTCATCAACACATACATACTAAAAGGGGAGAGGGTCCAGAAAGGAGGAGGCAAGCGAAAAGTAAGAATATCCTAACAAATACAATCTAAATATCCCTAACAAGTTCCTCAAACGACTTTATAGGTCTCCTCTTAGAGGACAATAAACTCCACGTCTGGAGGCTTAATCTGGATGGCAGGGAAAACTGATCCGAAACTATGGTGATGGAAGGCTTTCACAAGCTCCACTAATGACGTCAGCAGAGGATCACAGGTCGTGACCTCGATAAATAATTATAGGTATAAATATTATTACCTTGGGAACCAAGGGCAGTACACAAAATGCAGAATAAAAGGTCCTTGCTGCAGAGTAAGGATATCCAGCTTCAAAACGTAGCTCTGCAATGTGGCGAGGAATAAATATAGTTCCAACAGCAATAATCGTGCCCTTCAAGGTTGGAGGCTCAGAAACACACTGAGGCAAAAACCTCCAAGCGTAAACCTCCATCCCTCGGATAACGAAGGATCGCCGCCACGTAACCAACACAAACTTGAAAATATAAAACTGTCGTTAGCCAATAATAAACACCAAGATAACCACCGGTGAGGAGACAAAAAACTAATAAAGAAAGCATACAACACTTCCATACTTAACATTAAAAATCTAAAAACTTAAATAATTTAGAAATTAATGACAACTAAGTTACACCTCCTCACCCGACCAAAAAAAATTTTTTTCCAAAAAATTTTTTTTTTTTTTTTTTTTATAAAGTACGTTAACATCTAACTACAATATATATGTTATAACATACTGAAATAATAAAATAACATTCAAAAATAGTCATTAAACAAACTACAAAGAGCAAAATATTCTCATCAAAAACATGACCTAAACAAACGGAAAGTGGGTGGCAAGTACCAAGGATAGCAGCTCACAAGGATAGCAGTATATAAGGATAGCAGCATATAACAAATACCAACAACCTCATAAGCTTAATACTATTCACAGGAAAAGTTTCCAAAACCAGAAACTCTCAACATCACCATTCGATAAATAAATACCCAACCTAAGAGTTTCACATCACTCACACCATTACTAAACTTAAGAGCGAGTCACGGCTCTAACAACCGGATTCTGTTTATATAGTCCAAAGGCAATAACCTTTTCCACACTCAATACACTGTTCAATTTCAGGGATACACTTCACTCACTATCAATAAATGTTGGGCTCAAAAACCACTGTCTATTTCAGTGTTATATCACACTTATCACCATAGTGTCCAATACATACACACACACCGTACGACACAGAGAAGACCACCACAAGACTCCCCTGCGCAAACAAACACACAAAATCGATGAAGCGTAATTATTAGCCTGAAAATACAGAATAACCGGATTAGTGCCTATCTCTTTTCTTAGCTTATTATAAACCTTATCGTACCTGACACCTCAAAACCTTAGACCACCTATTTAATCAACCATTAGCAAATACCAGTGATCACCCTCACTTTTTAACCTTAAATATCCCGTATATTACACCTAAAACATTATCGTCCTCTGTAAAGAAACCATGATTAATAAATCTTAAATATACATTTGTTTCTACTCACTACGTGTCCACCTCAACAGCACACACACCACAATTAGAACGATACAGATACTACCTTTAATAACTGCATAGCCCTCTGCCAATAACCACTATTCAACGCTGCGAGAGAGAAAATCGGCAACAATATTATCTTTTCCTGGGATGTGGGAAAATTCTAAATTCCATTCTTGCAGCATGAGACTCCACCTCATCAATCGTTGATTTTTATTCTTGTATCTGCTGATGAAGGTCAGGGGATTATGGTGTATCTGTGGAGGAGAGATAAACCTGAAAATGGTTAATAGCAAATACTAAAGCAAGAGTCTCTTTCTCCACAGTGGAATACCTACGTTGGGCGGAGGACAACTTTTTTGAAAAGAATGCGACAGGATGAGAAACTCCCTGTTCGTCATTCTGCAACAACACCGCTCCTACACCAACGTCACTTGCATCCGTGGCAAGAGAAAAAGGACGTTCAAAATCAGGAGCCCTCAAGACAGGGAAATTAATTAGTACTCTTTTCAAATTATCAAATGCCCTTTGTGTTTCATCAGTCCAGACAAAAGCTACCTTCTTTCTTAAGAGATTAGTCAAAGGATCGGCGATGTCAGAAAAATTCTAACAAACCTTCGGTAGTAGCAGCCACCCAAACCCAAGGAATTTTCTGGACAAAATCCCTCCTGCACTTAGGGACTAACATTTTTTCAATACATTCGATATTTGCTTGCTTAGGAGCAACTTTACCATTACCAACTTCATGACCCAAATATACAACCCTCGCCTTTGCGAATTCACTTTTCTTTAAATTAATTACTAAACCTGCTTTCTTCAAAACCTCAAACAGTGCCCTAATACGTTTTAAATGTGTTTCCCAATCATCACTATAAATAACAATATCATCAATATAAACAACACACCCTTCTAAACCATAGACTAAAGTATTCATTAACCTCTGAAAGGTGGCAGCCGCGTTCTTCATACCAAACGGCATCACTTTACATTGAAACAGTCCCTGTGGTGTTACGAAAGCAGACAAGGCCCTGCCCGCTTCGAAAGAGGAACCTGCCAATAACCTTTCAGCAAATCGAATTTACTAATGTATTTGGCCTTACCCATACGATCAATACAATCCTCAATTCGAGGCAATGGATAACAATCAGACTTAGACAATTCATTCAATTTACGGTAATCAAAACATAACCTGAAATCCCCGTCGGGTTTCTTTACCAATACAACAGGCGATGACCAAGGACTTTGACTAGGTTTAATTTAATTAGGTCATGTTTTAGCATATAATCAACTTCCTTCGCTACAACCTCATTTTTGAAGGGATTCAACCTGTAAGGAGATCGTTTCACAGGAGTGGCGCTACCTACGTCCACGTCATGCTCAAGGACAGAAGTCCTTCCCGGTACATCCGAAAATAATTCCTTATAATTAAATACAAATTTCTTTAAAGACCTTTGTTCTTCATTACTTAAATGAGAAACCATTCCAGAAAAATTTGTCAACGAATTCTTATTATCCGAACGCCATTCACTTCCATTAAAACAATTATCATCAATACTTTCACCTCTGAAAAAGAAAAATGGTTCTCGTTCTCGGAAACTACAGCATTCCCAATGGTTGCCACGGGAATGAACTTTCTCCCGTTCCATATAAGCCTTCAACATATTTACGTGACAAAGCTGAAAAAGGTTTCCTTCTCTCGGGAGTCTCTACTAAATAATTAACTTCACTAATTTTTTTCAAAATCTTCCAAGGACCTGAAAAAGAAGCTTTCAATGGATTTCCTGGAATGGGTAATAAAACCAAAACTTTGTCGCCTACCGCAAAGTCACGGACTTTAGACCTTCTGTCAAAAAAGTACTTCATTCTTTTTTGGCTACACAATAAATTTTCACCTGCAAATTTCCAAGCCTTGGTTAACTTATCGCCTAGATTAGACACATAATCTAATAAATTGATCTCGGGACGTCTCCCTCCCAGGACTCTCGAACACATCGAGAGGACCTCGAACACAATGGCCAAACACAAGGCTGAAAGGCGAAAAACCTAAAGACTGACTTGGGACAGAACGAAAAGCGAACAACAAATAAGGTAATTCCTTATCCCATTCAGAACCATTGATCAAACAATACTTCTTTACCATAGATTTCAGGGTTTGATGAAATCTCTCCAGAGCTCCCTGACTTTCTGGATGATATGGAGAAGAGGTCACATGTTTTATATTTAACTCTGCCATTTTATCCCTGAAATATCTGCTAACAAAATTAGAACCACAATCAGACTGAATTATTTTAGGCATCCCAAACCTGGTGAAAAAGTCAATTAGTACATCAACAATTTTAACACTTTTTATAGTACGCAGTGGTATTGCCTCGGGATATCGAGACATTCTATCCATGATAGTCAAAATATATTCATTTCCACTACGAGTCCTTGGTAATGGTCCAACAATATCAATAATGACCTCCTTGAAAGGTTCGGAAACCACTGGAATAGGACATAGAGGCGCTTTTGGAATAAGCTGATTGGGTTTACCGACCTTCTGACAGACATCACAGCTATTGACAAATTTCTTTACGTCCGCCTTCAACTTCGGCCAATAATAATTAATTAGCAACTTGCCGGAAGTCTTATGAATGCCAAAATGTCCGGCCAAACCACTTTCATGCGCCAATGATATCAACTCATTCCTGTAAACAAATGGAACCATTATCTGTTTCAAAATTTCATAATCAATATTATCAGCCTCCATAGGCCTACTCAACCTATATAAAATATTATTAATTATCTTAAATTTGGGACCAGTTATATCAGAAACCTCACCTGACTCAATAGGGAGATCCCGAAAATCCTTTTTCTGAGCTTTGATAAGCTCTTCAGTAGTCCAATTCAGTTTGTCCTTCAAAATCCCAAGATCTACAACTACGCTATCACTACGTTCTAAACTACTTAAATCTGATCAATTGTTGACTCTGCAGCGTCAACAATTCTAGCACTAGAACGAGTAACTGCTGCTACCTCACAATCAGGATTTATCAATATGGGATAGGTATTATTCTTAAGAGCAACATCATTCCCTATCACAACATCAACATCTTTAACAGGAAATTTATCAACAATGGCCAATTTCAAATTCCCTGCAAAGGAAGGGCAAATTAAATTAAAATTTTCAATAGCATAAGACTTTACCGTATCAGGAAAACCAGACAATAACACGAATTCCTCACTTTCAGGAACAAAATTACACGGTAATGCCTCCCTAAGGATCAAAGACTGAGCTGCTCCAGTATCACGCAAAATACGTACTCGTCTTTTCTCGGACGAATTTGGGGATGAGACACTACCGAAGGACAAATACTTTTCAAAACAGCCATGTAGTCATTGGTCAGCGGACCTTGTTGGGATAGGTTCTCTCTCTCTCTTTTCCACACCCATCACTGGCCTACCATTAGCATTTTGCGATTTTCTAAACGCATAACACAAGCTCTTTATGTGCCCCTTCTTATTGCAAAAGAAGCACGTCAATGTCTTCAATTTCTCTGGATTGTATATATTAGGTCTATTACCTCTGTTAGGAGAAAAATTAATATTAGTATAGCATTTACCCTGATTATTTCCTCTATAATTATTTCTAGTAACCATCTAGCATTATTATTGTTAGAATTATTATTCCTACCTACTTTAACCCAACTAGACTTCACATTTGTCGTTACTCCCCCTAACTCACTCTTATGAGACAAATAATATTCATCACTAGCGATGGCTACCTCCTGAACGGTCTCGAGTTTTAACTCTTCGAGGTGGACCTTCAGTTTATCCGGGACACACCTCTTAAACTCCTCCAACAACATTAATTCCTTCAATTTCTCAAAATCTACCACTTCCTTGGACTTGACTTGAGCCAATCACTAGCATATTGTTCCTTCGACCTTGCAAATTCAACAAAAGTTTGTTCCTTACTTTTTTCTAAGTTCCTGAAGCGTTGCCTATAGGCTTCAGGGACTAACTCATAGGCCTTCAAGACAATAGCCTTCACACTCTCATAATCTGATGACAGATCCTCCTCCAAAGTTACATACACCCTCTGAGCTCTTCCAACCAATTTACTTTGTATAAGAGTGGTCCAATACTCTTGGGGCCACTCCAACCTTGCTGCAATCCTCTCAAACGATACAAAAAACTCTGCTACATTATTTTCCTCAAATTTAGGCACAAATTTGAGAGCCTGCGCTAAATTAATAGCAGGCGTTACTGACCTATTTGGGAAAGGGGGAGGGGAAGATGAGGAACCTGTGTCTCTCATGGCAATCTCATGCTGCCTCTCTTTTTCTCTTTCCTCTGCCTTAAACTTTTCTATTTCAAACTACATCTGCCTCAGAGCAATTTGCCTATCCAAAATTTCTACAGACAACACTCCTTTATCAGGTTTCACTTCTTGTTCCCCACCTGCCTTTACAGTTTTAACATATTCATAAATTTGCAATAGCAATACACCCTTTCTTATGGACACTTCATATTCCAATTCAAAATGCTGCGCTACAATTTCCAAGTCTTCCCTATTTAACATCTGGCAAGCCTCTCTTGCCACCCCTTCTCCGCTAACCAAGGAGTTCTAATACATTAACAACCATAATGACCACTATTATTCACACAGAATACTAAATTTACACAAGACAACCACGAGGAGGTGAAAATATGCTGCCTGAAAAATAACCCCAAGAATTAACTTTGCACATACACCGGTGAATACTTAGGAACGAAAGATCCTGTCAAAACGGTCGCCACTTGTGATGGCTGGCTTGACCACCACACAAAACACTAAACTTTTATCAAATAGTATTCACTAAAATACCATACTAAGTCCACAAAAGGTGGAATAGTATCCAACTTCAATACGAGTGCAAAGTCAATTCAAGGGGACAAAGAAAATACTTCAAAAATATACTTAATTTTAATACACAACCTTCAGATAGAAATAACACCTGAACCTCAACAATACAATAATTAATGAGAAACACTCACTCTTAAACTCCCTGCAAAAGAAAACAATTACACGATTAAAGAAAGGTCATCAACACATACATACTAAAAGGGGAGAGGGTCCAGAAAGGAGGAGGCAAGCGAAAAGTAAGAATATCCTAACAAATACAATCTAAATATCCCTAACAAGTTCCTCAAACGACTTTATAGGTCTCCTCTTAGAGGACAATAAACTCCACGTCTGGAGGCTTAATCTGGATGGCAGGGAAAACTGATCCGAAACTATGGTGATGGAAGGCTTTCACAAGCTCCACTAATGACGTCAGCAGAGGATCACAGGTCGTGACCTCGATAAATAATTATAGGTATAAATATTATTACCTTGGGACAGAGAGGTCCCCTTGGCTTTTACTGAACCAAGGGCAGTACACAAAATGCAGAATAAAAGGTCCTTGCTGCAGAGTAAGGATATCCAGCTTCAAAACGTAGCTCTGCAATGTGGCGAGGAATAAATATAGTTCCAACAGCAATAATCGTGCCCTTCAAGGTTGGAGGCTCAGAAACACACTGAGGCAAAAACCTCCAAGCGTAAACCTCCATCCCTCGGATAACGAAGGATCGCCGCCACGTAACCAACACAACTTGAAAATATAAAACTGTCGTTAGCCAATAATAAACACAGATAATACCGGTGAGGAGACAAAAAACTAATAAAGAAAGAATACAACACTTCCATACTTAACATTAAAAATCTAAAAACTTAAATAATTTAGAAATTAATGACAACTAAGTTACACCCTTCAGCACTTAACTGAGGCTCATCCGGTACTTAGAGTTTTACTAAGTTTATTCGTCACTTCCTGTTTCTGTCATTCCTACTTACCGAGAGCTCTTATTCTGGTTATACTCTCTCCTTTGATTAAAGATAAAAATGCGGACCACAGTGACATTTCCAATTATAGGCCGATTGCTCTAGCCACTGTTATCTCAAAGGTTTTGGAAGCGATTATATTGGAGAGATGCAAAAAGCACTTATTGACAAGTGACAACCAGTTCGCTTACAAATCCAATCATGGAACGGAAATGCCAGTTCATATTCTTAAACACGTAACCGAGGAGTATAATGCTCGTAAAACACCTGTATTTGCTTGTTTCATGGATATGTCTAAAGCCTTTGATAAAGTGTCTCATAAGATGTTGTTTGAAGTACTGTCAGAAAGAAATGTTCCTTGCTATATTATTAAACTGCTCGGTGAGTGGTATAAAAATCAGCAAATGATTGTTAAATGGGGCCATGTATTTTCGAGTGAATTTTCCACTTCATGTGGAGTGAGACAGGGAAGTTTACTTTCACCTTACCTGTTCAATGTATATATGGATGACCTCTCACATAGGCTGAGTCAAATTAAAGTGGGATGTTATTTAAACAACATGATTTTAAATCATTTGTTGTACGCTGAGGATATTGTTTTATTTGCTCCTTCAGTAAGTGGGTTGCAGCAGCTTATAAACATTTGTTGTGATTTTATGTCTGACAGACTTCTATTGTTAAACGTAAGGAAGACCAAATGTATAATTTTTTCTAAGAGTATGATCTGCCCAAGTAATATATCACCTATTGTTGTTAACTATGCACATATAGATTTTGTACAGGAAATAAAGTACCTAGGATATTATCTTACTGCTCAAAATTCGGACGACGCCCATGTAGAATATTTGAATAGAGGTCTATGTGCAAGGGGCAATATGATTTCAAGGAACTTTTTTAAATGTAGCGAAGATGTCAAGAAAATGCTTTTTCAGAGCTTTTGTACAAGTTTTTATGGCTTATCTTTGGTTGTCAGAGCGAAACAACGAACTATGAATAAGCTGAGAGTATGTTACAACGATAGCCTACGAAGACTCTTGGGCATTCCGAAGCATGCAAGCGCATCTGCTCTTTTTGTGGCTTTAGGTCAGCCATCTTTTCAAGAACTGAGACGCAAAACCATAACATGCTACTTGCAAAGGCTGAAGAACTCCGAAAACTGTATTATGAAGAGGGTTGCCCACCCAGTTTACTTGCATAATTCAATTATTTTCAAACACTGGAAAAGCCTCATTTATGCTTAGTGCATTTGGTGCGCTCCTTATGCAAGAATATAGTATTTCTTTGTTTTGTTCTGATGCTACATATGTATGTGCCCTTTTAGTAGGAAGAATCACTTAGTTTCATTATCCGCATCTCATTCATATCATAATTTTTCACCTCTCTTTCATAATCATTTCTCATACTTATTTTAAATTTGGTCCTCTTGGAGTGTGGAAACTTTTTATATAATTTGTGTGTGTATATGTATGTATTTGTCTATGGCCTTTTATGTCCGAAATAAAGCATTTGAATTTGAATTTGAATATATGAGACCCAAAGCACCTAAACTGGCTACTTTTCTTTTTAGTAAACAGAAATGACCGTTTTTATCATGAAGTTTAGAATAATTGCTTTTACAAAATACAAGCTGCCTTTTGTGACGTATGATATTTTTTCATGATAACTTGGAAGCGCATGTTATGCAAATAGTGGAAAAGGTGTATTTTCGGATCTGGAATGTACGAGAAAAGCGAGGTAATCAAAGATGCTGGTGTGCCATTTAGAAAGCTCTGTTGATATAGCGAGCTAAACAACTGAATGAAAGCTTTGTGTGGCCGAAATTGAAATTGCCAAGCGAGAGAGAGTTGATTAGACGTATATGGCGTTGATGGCAGTTTCATAATAACAAAAGAAATTAGCCTGCAAATGTTGATTGTAGGTATAATTAATAAGAGTAATATATGAGTGAATCACACGTCATTCCCTGTTAATTTAGAGTTTCGAGTTATGTGAAGACAGATGAAGACGTAGTTGTGGAAGCGAAAGAGAAAGGGTTTGGCGTAGGGGAAGCATCTCTACCCAAAGTTTGATCCTTTGGAATCTTCTGGCAAATTATTTGATACTGCATATAAAGGAATTTTAAAATATGATAGTTCTGAGTTTAGAATCAGAATTATTTTGGCTGTCACAAATTGCGTTCAAAATTTGCGACAAGAATAGAGAAGAACTAACGGCAAATGTGCTCTTGTGACAGATTTGTGATTGGTTAGACTTGGGCGATGAGAGAATCTGAGAATCTTTCCAGAGTAACGCTAACAGAATGATGGAAGGTCAGTGAGCTTCGGGAAAAGGTCCAGACCTTTCGACATCTCTACAGAAGAGCTATTGGCGGTCTTTATCCTAGAGGACCTGAGAGAATATACTTGCAATATTTTAGACATTACAATTAGTTCCGAATATCAACAAAAAATATGTAAAAGGTCAATAAAATGGTTATCGATAATTGCTTAGACAGTTTACATTCCCGCAACAGAAAAAGAATTTGAATCTACGTAATTAAAAAAAACCTGGTTTGCTCATTGTAAATATCTGTCAGAAACAACTAATTTATTGACGTGCAATCAGCCTCCCACATCAAAAATGACGATAAACCGCCCAGTGATTACTGGACATCCCTTGATCTCTTATGCTCCGTATAAATCCGGTGACTTGTAACATTTGGTTTATCAGGACTACCATCTAAATGTCCATGTTGGAGGAGGGGGGGGGACGGAAGTAGGATGGGGTAGGGAGGAGGAGGAGGAGGAGCAGGAGGAGGAGGCGTAACCATGATTGGTACACCCATGTAATTAAAAACTATTTCTCTCACTTCTCTCATCCCCACCCACCATCAGAAGAGGAGGTTTATTAGCAGATGCAAGCAACTGACTCATCACCAACGTAACGATCCCAGGGCTGAACTACAACGCGTTAATTAATGGTTTCATTCTAAGACGAGACAGTCGCGTCCGTGAACACTGGGCTCGACGCTTATGCCTGGTCTTTCGACGTGGATTCACGGTGACAGAACTGTTTCTCAGAGACCCGTTATTTAATATTCCACATCAGTCAGTATGTCACAGAGACGGACAAATGTATCCTGCAAAGTGGGCGAAAGCGTTTCCTACCATGAACTTCTCTCATCTTTTTATTTACATATGACGTCTAGTTTTTTATGTCTGGGTTCAGTTGAAATCTCTCTCTCTCTCTCTCTCTCTCTCTCTCTCTCTCTCTCCTCTCTCTCTCTTACATAATGAAGAAAGTAATATCTGGTTTCACTAAAGTGTCTACGTATAGATTCGTGTGAATATCTATGACAAAGTGTTGTTATGTATAGTAATCAGTCCGATAACTTAGGAGAGTGTACTTTTTTGTGAGTAGCTATTGATGAAATTTACTTTTATATTCTGAAGTGTTCAATAGACAGAAAATATTATTAGAGAGAGAGAGAGAGAGAGAGAGAGAGAGAGAGAGAGAGAGAGAGTCGAAGTGATTGTTGCTTTACTAATGATAGTGGTGATTGTTGCTATCATAATTTTTAAATTGATGTGTGTAGTGAGAAACCCGTCTTTGAAACAAGTGGAATTAAACATGATTGCTGCATCAGCTGATTTCAATCTGCATAGTTTTTTTCTTTCTTTCTTTTTCTCGGTCACTACAAGCCCTCAGTAACTCTAGAAAAAAGCTAAGTATATCTTAGTTTAACCAGACCGCTGAGCTGATTAACAGCTCTCCTATGGCTGGCCAGAAGAATTATATATTTTTTACTTGGCTAGGAACCAATTGGTTGCCTAGCAACGGGACCCTACAGCTTATTGTGGGATCCGAACCACATTATATTGATACATAAATTTCTAAATTTCTAATCACCAAAAACAAATTCCTCTGATTCCACGTTGGCAGAGCTTTAAACGAACGGGGGACTACCGAATCGGTAGGCGAGCACGTAACCCAGTTGTCTTATGAGGAACTTAGCAACTCCAGAAATTTGTCATTGTTTTATGAAATGCCAAGTATACATTCTTAGGGTGGGAGTTCACCTCAGTTAATAAAAAATCATAAGTAATTTGCTTCTTTCAATGACGAATAAATTGTAAGTCATTTAATTCTTTTAATGAAGAATAAATTATCAGTAATTTGTTGACGAAAAAGGTCCCGAGTGAATATTGAAATATAGTGAGCGTTGTCCGGAGATTTTAACTCGCTGTGTTCCTTGGGTGAATCATTTTCGCATTTCTAAATTTCGTAATAATGGATACATAGCTCGTTTTCACTTTTAATGTGTCTGTTCTCGATTGAGGATAGGTCTTGGCGACACGTTTCATAATTTCAAACGTTGTTGTAAGCTCCTGAGAATGGTTGCTGGCGTAGTATCTTTTACCCATGCTTACCAAGAGAGAGGAAAACACCTGGACCTAATTAGCGCGTGCAAATATATATATATATATATATATATATATATATATATATATATATATAATATATATATATATATATATATATTTATATGCACATATAGTATTCTACATATATGTGTGTATACATATATTTATTTTCTTATTTATTTGTTACATATACACATACGTATAGTATATACACTATATATACATATATATATATATATATATATATATAATATATATATATATATATATATATATATATATATATATATATATATATATATACATTCTTACCACTATGTAAGATATTCCCCTTCGTATGATAATTCGATAATAAACGACATTTGTGGCTTAATAGCTGTGATTATATATATATATATATATATATATATATATATATATATATATATATATATATATATATATATATATATATATATATATATATATATATATATGTATATATATATATATATATATATATATATATATATATATATAATCACAGCTATTAAGCCACAAATGTCGTTTATTATCGAATTATCATACGAAGGGGAATATCTTACATAGTGGTAAGAATTTCCTGGTTCTCCATATTTCCATAATGGAAGACAAATTTAACGGCACTTGGAAAACTGAGAGAGAGAGTTGCATCATAAATTAACTTGGGTGCATGGATCGCTTGTCGACATTTTGTTCTTGTGATATATTGTGTGACCTACCGTAAGCTATAAGGAGAATGTTCCTTCCTGACCTATTTTAGCCACTCACAATTCACCAAATATTACAACATCTAAGCTTCTTGTGCCTGTGTTGAAACCATTTATTTCTTTGGCTTTAAAATAACGTTCATAATAAATCTCACTTTACAGGTAGTTATGATAGTGGGCTATTGTTCACCAAAGTGACCTTACGAAAACCGAAAAATATAATTTTAAACTTTATAACAATCCACATATTTTTTATATTTTAGCCATTGATATTGTCTTGAAAAGTTATAAAAACTTTTTGAAGAAATCAAGAAGTCTAGAGGTCCAACTAGATATTGCACAATATATATATATATATATTATATATATATATATATTATATATATATATATATATATATATATATATATATATATATAATATATATATATGTGTGTGTATGTATATAGTATATATATATATATATATATATATATATATATTATATATATATATCCACAAATATTAAGCCACAAATGCACGAATATAGTTTGATTTCGAATCCAATGTATACTGAGAATCAAATACACCCTATGGGAATTATAATTACAGTCGATGTCAGTGTACTCGTATAGTGAATGCGACATTAAGCGGTACTTGTTACTTAAGTATTTGTGTGTATAAAAAGTCAGCCGCATAAGTGTTAATTATTTATGTGTTGAAATCTGTAATTGAATTAAATATAATTAAAAAGGCGTTTTTAGCAAAATGCTTGAGGACAGAGATCATAGATGGTGGTAAATTGCAAGGGAGGTGTGGAGCTGCAGAGAATTGTACCGTGCAATTTATAATCGCTATGTAACATTAATTTTATCAATACTGACTCATAATTTATACATTTAGTGTTTTCGTTCTTTTTGCATTCATTTCAAGGAATGATTTTTAGTATATTATGATATTCTCTTTTTAAAACGCCCACCCTAACCTTTTCATAAGATTAAAATCCTTACACAAATATGTAAATACATGTCGTATATACAATATTCCTGCATATACTACGTATACACCAGCACCAAAACTTAGATCAATTAAGTGTATCAGACAGTTTATTTCTCTATTAAATATGACCTGCTGTGAACCTTCAACCTATTACTGATTAATACGTGCAACAGCCTAAACTAGAAAGCGTAGACGGATGGGCATGAATTTGGGGTCCTATGAATACGGAGCAGCAGCAGCAGCAGCAGCAGCAACCGCCGCTGTGGAACCGCTGACAGCTGTAGTTGTGGGTCATTGGCTCGTCTGTCGTTCTGCCCGGCTGGAATCCATTAGGTGTGCCGGACCAATTCCATTTTGAATCTCGCTTCTTCCGCTTACATTAACGGCCCACCTATATGTTAAGCCGTTCGGTCGTTTGCCAGGTTAAGCTCTCTCTCTCTCTCTCTGTAAGCGATCTTTATGAGGACTGATTTTTCTTTGAGAAGTGTTGGTCTCTTTCGTCGTGTTTCTATAAATTTTGGAGAGTGATGCGAATGTAATTGTTAATTAAGATTATATATCTATATATATATATTAATATATAGGATATATATAGTTATTATATATTATATATATTATATATATATATATATATATACAATATATATATATATACTATATAAAATATATATATAATATAAATAATATATATATATACATATATATAAAATATATATATATCATATATATATTTCATATATATATATATAATATATTATATATATATATATATCATATATAAATATATACATATATATTATAATATTATATAATATATAATATATAAATTATATACATATTAGATATTAATATATATTAATAAAATATATATATACATCTATATATAATATAAATAATATATATAAATATATATAAAATATAAATATATATTAACAATATATTATATAATATATTATATATATATATATATACCATATATTAGAACATATATTTAGATCGTATGCGGTCGGCCTCGTCGTGACCCGAATACGTAAACGGAAAATATTATATGGAAATGCAAGATAACTGGATTTTAACTTACCTTAAAAAAGGGGGGTTTTGATATTATTTTTAGAGAAAAAGGTCACCAGAAAACTCAGCTAATTACTTTACATACATTTATTTACAAGAGGCCGTTTAATGGCCTGGAGAAAGAGTAAATGCAGATTGTCCACACAGGGACCAATATTATCTCTCACAAGGGAAGAGCTGGCAAAAATGAGATTCACGTAATTGCTGGCTTTCAAAATTATTCATATTATCTTGCGGTAATGCAGCACTTGCGGGCGCGAAGACTTGGACACGTGACTCAGCATATCTGGATGCCATAGTAAGTGGACCTTTGTAGAATGCGGCGTCAGCTTTGTCTCAGGTCTGGGCGCGCCAGTAACGCCTTGGTAGGCCTAATGGAAGTCTGCTGGCTGGGGACATCCGTCCGAGGTCACGGCTTTGAGCGGACTGAGAGCGACTGCAGGTGTGTTTCATGGGGAATGGGTTCAACTTATCCCCCAAGAGCAGGGCATCCTGGAAATAGAACATGCGGCTAGCAAAGGGTTCACAGGAAAAAGGAGCTTAAAACTTAGGCCTAATAAGTACCTAGCTAGCTACACACTTCCCTTTGGGATACGTCCCTAAGGGTGACAAGAGTCTCTATTCCCCCTCTCTAACAGGAAATTCCTATCTCTGGCTGGCGTTTTCCC
Organism: Macrobrachium nipponense; assembly: GCF_015104395.2. Taxonomy (NCBI): domain Eukaryota; kingdom Metazoa; phylum Arthropoda; class Malacostraca; order Decapoda; family Palaemonidae; genus Macrobrachium; species Macrobrachium nipponense. The sequence goes on along the minus strand of NC_087213.1, from coordinate 69,958,141 downwards.
CTTTGAAGTCAACTGATTCGGGGAAAATGACTGCTTTTCTAGCAATCAAAATATTTAACAAAATGCTGGGTAGACGAGATCAATAAATGTAACAATATATATATATATATATATATATATATATATATATATATATATATATAGATATTATATATATTACTTATTATATATATATAATATAATTCATATACTATAGAATATATATAATATCAAATATATATGATACTTATAATATATAGAAATATTGAATTATAATAGATATATTATGTAAGTGTGTGTGTGTGTTTGTGTATTCATATAGTATGATAGAAAAGGAATCGATGATTATTTGGGTGATATATATATTTTTATCTATCTATCTATCTATCTATCTTATATATATATATATATATATATATATATATATATATATATAATATATATATATATATACAAGCATGCATACATTTACATATATCTTAGAATTACCTTACAGATTGAATTTAGAAACCTAGCTAGGCTATCAGATATATATAACAAAAACGCAAGAAGTCAAAAAAAAGGAAAGGAAGAAAGAAATGGAGCAAATCCATTTGCCTGAACGCTTATGACACAGAGAAATGTATGTATTCATGTCTCTGTCATTGAAGAAACAGCAGAAGGGGTCGACCCAAGGTCACCACCGTAAAAATGCTCAGAGTTTTTTGGTGTGTCCTTGAAATGAGCGAGACGCTGAGTTTGAGGTGAGTAAGACATATGGCTTATGCTAATGGCTGTATCAGAGGAACCCTTAATCGTTATTCTGATTTTCTCTTCTTTTCTCTATTTTTCCCTATTTTTCTTTTATCCCTCTTCGAGTTACTTCCCTCTTCTTGAGTTTACATGATATTATGGTTTATACTAAGGCTTTATCATTGGCACCCTTAACTCTTATTCTAATTCTCTCTTTCCTTTCTTTTCTACTATCTTTCTTCAAGTTACTTTCCTTTTCTTGAGTTTTTTGTTTAATGTATGTGTTTGGCTGGACATGACGTAATATAAGCTTCCGTCTTTCAAAAGGCGATCTACATTTTTCCTTCTGGATTGCACTAACCTCTTCGTGGTTCCCTCCTCTATAAATTAGGAACTGACCGAACTAGGTATTGTGTTTCTAGTCCCTGCAGCGTTTTGCACATGAAAACAAGAATGGTCTTACTGTCTGGCATATTGTCTTTGTATTTCACTATGCTGAAATATTCCCGGGGTCTACACGGGTTCTCCGATTGCTTTTGATATTACGATCTGACATCGGCGATGAAGTTACAAAAAAAAAAAAATCCTATTAATCATCACCACCTCTTGACTCTTAGATCACAGAGGATTAATAATGAACCGTGATGTATATTGGATTGATTACGACCTGTTTGCCGCGAAGTTCGCGAAAATGAACCCCCTGAAGCTTAGAATAGCTAAAATTTATTGTAAGTTCTGACAGATGTTTATCAAGGCTCGAGCGTGATTAGTTTGAAACTGCCCTTAAACTCTTTTGAAGGGCTTGACCCCAGTTTGTCCTCGTTCGTTTTCTCGTTAAAAAGAGAATTTAGTTCTCTCCTTATACATAACTCCGTACACTATAACTTCACGCTGCGTAGACAATTCCTAATCTTAATCATATCTCATATTCTTGAACCTTTGGAAACGCACCGCTCATTTCGTCTCTAACCAGTGACGTTGGAAGAAAGAAATAATCTGTTTTATCGGTTTATAAGAGTCAATTTCAAAGTGTCTCTATTTTTGCTATGGATTGTAAATAAATAATGGCCTATCTGTTAATAGCGCTTTTCGTTTTTCCAGAGCCTTTTCAGAAGGATAATAAGTTTAATTAAAATCAAAATTGAAATTTTAGGTAAAAAATAAATCCTAATCAACAAAAACAAATTCCTTAACATTGAAGCAGTCGTCTGTCTCGTAGCTGATTATACATGTTTATCTAATACGGCAGAAGTGAATTCCTACTGTTAGGAGAATTACAAATTATTGTTAAATTTTGTAAGAATACAGTATTATATACATTATTGTAAACTTTAACTCGTAGATGGTATGTGCGTCAAATGGGTAGACATAGATTTATAAGGGGTTACAAGGATTAGGATGTCTCGAAGACTTGTTAGTCCATCCGAGGAGACATCGAGCAGGTTTTACTGGTTCATTCACAGTGTCCTAATGATTTTGTCTAGCTTTCTTTTAAACTCTTCCACACTGTTGCTGTTTACAACTTCTGGTGACAGTTTGCTCCATGTGTCACATATCTTGAATGTAAAGAAGTTCCCACAATGGGATGTGTTGTATCTCTTCAGTCCTAGTTTCAGGGAGGTAAGGTCTGCACAATGCTTAGTCATTAAGCTATATGTATTTTAAGTTAAGTATAGGGACCACAAAATATTTAGATATTTGAATATTGCATTACTAAAAAAAATCTCTTAGGTCAACAATAAATCATCTTGGGTCATGTTTTCCTTAATAAGTTGACTTAAGATTTCACAAGGTAAAAGAAAATGAAGTTCCGTATATATATATATATATATATATATATATATATATATATATATATATATATATATATATATACATACACACACACACACACACACACACACACATATATATATAATATATATATATATATATATATATTATATATATATATATAAATATGACTGGTAAAAGTGTTCTGTAACAACAGAATTCCATCTAATAAAAGGAGCCCATAAAAACACCAAAATGTAGAGAGAAAAGTACTATATTTCAGAGACTGCTGTCTCTCTCTTCAGGTATATGAATGAGAAAAGTTTACAGAAAAGGTGGTATTTATACCAAGAGATTCGTCCACAAGTAAGCCAATTTAGGTCACCCCCGCTGATAATC
>NC_087213.1:69927758-69950258 GCF_015104395.2 Macrobrachium nipponense | reverse complement strand
GCTGTTGACTTTTTTCTCATAGATATACTTTCACCTCGGGAAGCTCTTTGGACTACTTTGTGGCCTAAGGCCTTTCAATAGTAATATTTCTTGAATTTCACAATAATTCTACCTAGGCATGTGTTAACGACTGGCATTACTATTAAGTCCCGTGCTTTCAAGGTAGGTTAGGTAATGTGTGGCTGGGTTAGCTGCCTTCATCTTCTCCAAAGCATCTGAGAAAATTTTGAGTATTTATATGCTTTTTGGTGGAAATATCATCCACTCTTTGTACATTGTTCAACCTGCATTATTATTATTATTATTATTATTATTATTATTATTATTATTATTATTATTATTATTATTATTATTATTATTATTATTATTATTCCGAAGATGAACATTATTCACATGGAACACGTAGGGGCCACTGACTTGAAATTCAAGCTTTGAAAGGATATGGCATTCAAAGAAAGTGATGTTCATTTTTAATGACAAGGATCTTAATTGAGGAAATAGTCTGCATTAATCCTGTCTTGATTTGTTCTTTGATTAAACTTAATCGTTTGAGTCAAAAACAGCAAATCTTTAACAACTGATATGCTGTACTTTGATAAATTGGACGAATGTGAATGTTAAGGTAGGAAACCTTTATTATAAACACTGAAAGAATACAAATCGTTTATTTGCGATGATAAGACTTCTAGATCATGCAATTGGGATGATACGTGGTCGCCAAAACCCTCAAGTGAGATTATTACATAGATTTCTAAATCCTTCATTTGGGGGAATAGGACTTCCAAACATACGGGTTCCAACTTCTTCACTATGGAAAACAAAGGCTTCGCAAATATTCCAGAATCTTTGAAGCTTCCAGAATCTTCATTTACGACGTTACAGGGCTTCTGAATGATTAATTTAAGATGAGCATTTTTAGATTTTATTTCAAAAGGCAGTTTTTCTCTGTCGCTCAAGTAATACAGATGGTCCATCCAGAGTTCGAAATGACTACATTTGTCATCAGTCTCTACTTGAATATATTAGAATGGACCATTTGTTTGCTCAAGACCTGCTTATGGTTATCTCTCTCTCTCTCTCTCTCTCTCTCTCTCTCTCTCTCCTTTACCCTCCTCTGTTCTGAGTTGCTTACAAATAAATAGCAAGAATATGAAAATAGCAAGCCAAAACATTCTCTCTCTCTCTCTCTCTCTCTCTCTCTCTCTCTCTCTCTCTCTCTCTCTCTCTCTCTGTGTGTGTGTTTAAAAGGCTAGATGTTAAGATTGATCATCTTCCTTGAATATTAATCTCCATTTATCATTTGAATCACTTCCTCCTTCATTTCACCATATGAAGGATGCACTGAATATGCTCTCTGAGCGGGTGGGTGTTTGCCTAACAAATATTTATTATTGCCTTTTGTTAATTATTACCTATAGGATGCTTTCCAAAACGAAATATCAATTTTTATTTTAACATCCATAATCAAAATTTTGTGGCCCTTTTATAAATATTGACAAATTTCCTTTGTGTGTTGATGAAGTTGTGGGAGATGATGTACCTTGAAAGGCTTCCCCTTTTCAGAATAAAAAGATTAAAAAGATTTTCCGTTATTACTTCACTTTATTTTAACAATTACAATAAAAATTTTGAGACCCCGTTGTAAATACGTTGAAAAAATCCCCTTTCCAGTATGAAAACATAAAATATTCTCTTTTCAACTTGACTCTTCGTCATATTAAACGCCACAACTTTCCCTACTTCATTTCTCGACAAAATACCGAAGGCAAATCATCTATGAGTAACAGTGGAAGCATTATTCAAGATGCAACAAATGCTCATTAAATTCGACAGCGATGCCAGTATCCCCCGTTGTTATTTCATCAACTTCAGCCGGAGGCTATTCGATAATAATGGAGGAGCTGCAGCCTAAGCCGGACTCTCCATTAGACCAGCCACTTGGCATTTCAAGCTTCGCTATTAAAAGCTTTCCCGAAGCGATTACCAAGACTAATTCGGCGGTTTGGGAATGACGAGGCGGATTGCGACCGGCTTTTGATTTTCTGCTTGCCTTTTTATTTACTGAGGCATTGTCAGTCTCTCTCTCTCTCTCTCTCTCTCTCTCTCTCTCTCTCTCTCTCTCTGTGTGTGTGATGGTGAAATTCTTTGAAAAGCCTGGAAAAGTTAGTTGTATACGCAAAATATCTCATTTCAAGAACTCTCTCTCTCTCTCTCTCTCTCTCTCTCTCTCTCTCTCTCTCTCTCTCTTTATGATGAAATTCTTTGAAAAGACTGGGAAAGTTAGTTTGTATACGCAAAATGTCAAACATTTCAAGAAAGTCTCTCTCTCTCTCTCTCTCTCTCTCTCTCTCTCTCTCTCTCTCTCTCTCTGTGTGTGTGTATGGTGAAATTCTTTGAAAAGCCTGGAAAAGTTAGTTGTATACGCAAAATATCTCATTTCAAGAACTCTCTCTCTCTCTCTCTCTCTCTCTCTCTCTCTCTCTCTCTCTCTCTCTTTATGATGAAATTCTTTGAAAAGACTGGGAAAGTTAGTTTGTATACGCAAAATGTCACATTTCAAGAAGTCTCTCTCTCTCTCTCTCTCTCTCTTCTCTCTCTCTCTCTCTCTCTCTCTCTTAATGGAAGAAGAGTAAAGCCATCCCACTCCCCAACCCCCAAACACCAGTCCCAAAAGACCAGGGCGAAGCGGTTACTTCAGTCCAACAAATGCCAAGTTGAATTCACGAACACTGTGAACGTTAACTCCTTTCGAGACAGAGTATGAAAAACTTCTATGTACAGAAGTGGCCTCCCTTTCCCTATAGCTTTCAATCAGTCACCGTGAGTAAGGCAAATTTTTCATAGTTGATGCCAGATGAAGGGACAAAAGGGAAAACGGGACTTGGAGGTTGTGGGGGGGGGGGGGGGGGGGGGGGAGGGGGGGGGGGGGGGGGGGGGGGGAGGGATTTCTTATTTTATTCCATTCATTTTCTTTCCTTCGGCCTGAAAAGTGGAGAGAACTGGAGAGGAGATTTATAATACGCTTTTGAGATCCTGTTCGTTGATTCACGACAGCATCAAAAAGATTTATCGCGGCGACATCAAAGGGAATTATAGATACGACCTCCAGCGGGGAGTAATGGAGGGGGAGCTTTTTCGGTTTTTAAATCTTGTGAGGAGTTTTCTTTTCTCCCTTTCTTATTCTTTTGCAGGTTTTTTCTTCTATTTTTTAGGCTTGAAAGGAAGTTCTCACCATTAAAAACCCTGTAGGGGGTTAGTGCCGCAGTGCATCTCACTTGGCGCACTGTAGGCATTACTAACGGGTGTTGGCAGCGGCTCGTTGGCCCCTGGCTGCACCCATTTTTCACCCTTGAACTTTTTCTTACAGTCCCGCTTCATTCCTTCAGTCTTGCTGTCCAACCTCTCTGACGATTATCAATTTTTAGTGCAACTCTGTGGTTTTCTCCCATTTCCTCCTTTTGATCTTTATAATTCATCTCCTATATTTTCTGGATATCTTTATCTTGCTGTCCAACCACACCAACTCGATCTTTTCACTGTCTTTAAGCGCTGAATGGTTGAAAGTACCCCAGTGCCTGGTTTGACTGACATATACCACATATATAAAGAAGGTTATAGTAGATTCGCATCAACCGTGCATCTGATGTCTAGGCCAGTTCCCTACGACGCTCCTGATTGGTTGTTGATAAGCCAATCACAGGGCTCGAAACTCTCAGTCTCTCGAGGGATACTTTTGAAAGACGTATCCCTCAGGAAAGATGGAACATACATCCTGCCTATGTGAACTCTATCGAGAGAGTGAGAGTTTCCAGGCCTGTGATTGGCTTATCAACAGCCAATCAGGAGCGTCGTGAGGGATGGGGCTAGACATCAGATGCACGGTTGATGTGAATCTACGATAGCTTGTACAAGGAAAATTGTGCTTCTCAGATGCTACACTATTTCATTCTTCAGGGTAACTAATATAAATGTATGGTAGTGTAAGGCTGTAAAGGTAGAGGTCGGTGAGATGTGAGTGTAAGTGGTCTCTAGAGGGAATTTCCTAAAAAAAAGGGGTAGGGCTTAGTGGTCACTGCCTAAGGGAAATTACGTATTAACACCGATTCACACTTGGGCGATTGGAGCGCTTATTTTCTGAAGGGTTTACCGCAGTTGGGTCCTATCATCCAAATCCCCTTTTCATTGGCCTTCGGATAAATCAATCCTGTTTGTTTTGTTAATGAGTGATGCTTCTGTGTCTTTCCTCTTGAGGGGAAGATATTTCAGAGATGAGGGAGGAGCTGTACCACTGAATACAATGCACAATGATCCGTACTAGGTGGACAAATCCTAACAGATCTCTTGTGTTATACGTAGATGTATAAGTTAAGTATATCTTAGTTTAACCATACCACTGAGCCGATGAACAGCTCTCCTGGTACTGGTCCGAAGGATTAGATATTTTTTACGTGGCTAGGAACCAATCGGCTTTGCAGCAACGGGACCTACAGCTTATTGTGGGATCTGAACCACTTTAAATCGAGAAATTAATTTATCACCAAAAATAAATCCCTCTGATTCCTCATTGGCCGAGCGGAAAATCAAACTTCGAACCACCAGATTGGTAGGCGAGCACGGAAACCACCTGTCCAACGAGGAACACATGTATAGCACAAGTACCTGTGGAGGGGATGATTTAAACGCTGGCTAAAACATCATAATTATTTTGTTTTATATTATTGAGAAATGCTCCGATGGTTTTGAAAGTGAAGGAAGTGAAAGGACATTTCGAGTCGAAATGTTTCATTGCCTTTGTGTGTGTGTGTGTGTGTGTGTATGCTCTGTGTCTGGTAACACTATATTGTAGCTGACGTCAGTGCAATTACATGCGTTGTTGCTTCTGAACCAGACGGTATTAATCTTCTTGATGGCTTTCCTAGTGATGAATTTAGGGTATAAAATTGCAGTTGTTCCTTTATGATGATAAATTCCAAAGCTATGGAATTCTGTGACTGAGTGGGAAGCGCTCGAAGGAACAACAGCTAGCTTATCAGTTTTTTTTTTTTTTTTTTTTTTTTTGCATGATTGTCGTATCAGCTTAGAAAACCGAATGAGTGGCTGAGATCACTAGCGCTCTGAATGCTGTCAAATCATATGCATTGGAATCTCTCACTGTAAATATACCTAGGAATGGATATCTAACTTCAGTTTCTTATTCTAATTTAAAGTTGATGCTAGGGACCAGTGAGTTGTAAGATACTGAAAAAGATTTCAAAATCTCACCGTGAGTAAGGTTATCTAAATGTGGCGAAGCCATAACTTGTTATGGGGTTTTATTGTGCTTATTATGCTGCCTTGAAGACCGGGATAATATGGAGCATCCTCTACTAAAAACATACATTGTATGTAGAAATACCTATTGTAATTATAATCTTTATTGCTCATATATTTCGAAAGAGTGATTTTTGTTTTTACCATATCGGAAAATGGCCGTCAAATGCAGATACAGCTTTAAACATCGTCGGTCCGGACTCTCGAAAAAAAGGACTCCGAGGCAAAGCAAGGGAGCTGTATATTTTTCCAGAGATGTTTAAATGATTGAATTTGGGATAAAGTCTCCCCAGTGCCTGAAATTACCAAAGAAAAATGTGCCCTCTGCTTTCACTTAGTTGGTCATAAAGAATGCGAACGTTCCTTATTTATTTTCCCGGTATTGTTCCATTTCCTCTCCAGCCTTTCATCCGAAGGCAGCTTGGTTGCGTTCTCTTCGTTACGAACTGAAGCGAGAGTCTGAGATATATTATTTTATCAGTGCGGACTTTGAAGAAGTATCCTCCAAAGAGGCATATCTTGACGATGTACGTAAAAGTTTATGTATGTAATATATATATATACTATAATACAATTATATATATATATATATATATATAGATATATTATGTATTTATATTAATTAATGTATACAATATGTTATATATATGTATATATATAATATATATATATATATATATATATATATATATATACTATATATATATATATATATATATATACACTACATACTATATACTACATACTAGTATATACTATCAAACCCCGAATTTTCCTGTATTAGAGATCATGGGAAAAAATGCAAATACAATATAAATTACAAGGCTTTCAAAATCATAGGCAAAGCTCCAAACGAACACCAATTGGCAATACTCGAATCTCTTTTTATCAAACAACTGGTTCCCCAACTAAATACTCAGTCCACGTCAACTCCTCTGTACCTCTCTTGAGTTTCCGTCGGCACCAAAACGGACCTTGACAGTCACTCAGCTTTTGCCTTCAGCACTACTTGGTAATCACTGTTTCCTTCTCCTGTGCCTAATTTGCATTTTGTTAAGAAATAACTTTTTATCATGTTTTAATCTGAGTCTCATTTTAATTCTGTTATTCTTTTAATTTTTTAGCTTCGAAAATGGGACACATGGTCCTAAAACGTCAGCATAATAAATAACTTTAAAGGATTTTGGTATCTCTCCACCCTCCGATGATGCTTATCTGGTTTCAAGCAACCGCCTTCAACTTTAATATATATATATATATATATATATATATATATAATATATATATATATATATACTATATACTATATATTATATAGATATATATATATATATATATATATATATATATAATATATATAGATACACTCACACACACACACACACACATATATATAGTATAATATATAATATATATATACTATATATATATATATATATATACTATATATATATATAATATAGATATATATATATATATAAATATATTGTCACTTTGTTGTGATATTTTATTCTTAGTTATTTTATTCTTGTTTTTGTTATGTATATGAATTGTATTATTATCCATTTAATTTGTTTTCCTCCTCCCCGGTGGTTTGTCTGTTTGGTAATTGCCACTAATGACCATTCTGTCTTTCCATATATTTGTGAGCGAGTGGTGCTGTCACCGTGGCTGTGTCGGAGATTGTTTCGACTGAAGGAGTCAGTTGATCTCTGAGCCTTTTTACTCCTGGTGACTTGGATTTGATACTTATCGCCTATTTGGATATATGATTATTCTTGAAGGATTACGCTTCATCCTGCCTCACCCTCGGCTCAGTAAATGTCGAGGGGCTCTCGCTTAGCCAAGGTATAAGTGATTAATATTTTTGGAATGTTCAGGCGATCTTTGTGATGCCCTTGGCTCTGGTTTGATTTGGACGTCCCGGGTTTTCTGGAGGATCATCCTCGAGGACGTAGGATCGCTAATGTGTGGATCCTGTGGAGTATCACAAAAATATATATACCTACTTATATCACTTTGCCACTTCACTTTTGTCTCTGGACGCAGAGGCATATAAGTAATTATAAAGATCACGGTTATAACTCCAGTGTTACGGAGAACAGAAGTACATATATGTAATTAAGGAGATCACGGCAACAGCTCCAGTGTTTAAGAGGAGGGAAACCACCGCTAGGGTTTAGTTTGTAATTGATAGGATATTCTTGCTTTCCGTATGCCTTCTCCTGTCTGAACCCCCTTCTCTTTGTGGATGTATCTTTGCTTTTTGCTATCTTAATTGGGTTAGTGTGTTGTTTTATAAATATTTCAGGGTGGTTGGTTTTCATTAATATATGTATTCCGTGGTTCAGGAATAACTTCTGTCTGGATATTTTTGTATTAAATTTAAGTATTTTTGTTGTGTTTCGTTTTCCCCCATGAATTAATTTTTGCACTTTGATATTATTTGAGAGCTATTCCACTCATTGTGGACTTAGCTTCTTGTTGTGAACAGAGTTTGGTAAGAAAATTATTTAATTTTTAATAACTGAGGAAAAGGACCGTTACAATATATATATATATATATATATATATATATATATATATATATATATATATATCTAATAAAAGGAGCCCATAAAAACACCAAAATATAGAGAGGAAAGTACTATATTTCAGAGACTGCTGTCTCTCTCTTCAGGTTCATATACCTGAAGAGAGAGACAGCAGTCTCTGAAATATAGTACTTTCCTCTCTATATTTTGGTGTTTTTATGGGCTCCTTTTATTAGATGGAATTCTGTTGTTACAGAATTTCTACCAGTCATATTTATATATATACATATATATATATATATATATATATATATATGTATATATATATATATACAATAATTATATATATATATATATATATGTGTGTGTGTGTGTGTGTGTGTGTGTATGTGTGTATGTATATGTATGTATGTATAGTTTAAGTGGAGGTAATTTTAACATAACTCATAAAGTGAAGTCTCTTCTTCAATGGTTGTTATTGTACGCTTTGCACATATCACTATCAGAAAGAGAAGTAAAAAAAAAAAAACAGTAAGATCTTTCCTAGATAGTGACCACCAAAAGTTTTCGGGGGTCGTTATCTAGGGCTAATATTTCTTTATGATGATTAGTTTTGGCAGGTCCCAAATTTTTCGAGTTTAACTAAAATTATTTTGATTGTAATGAAATTATAAAGACATTAAAGTTTCATTTCAGTAGGTTTAATTTGGTTGAAAGGATAAAAATCTAAAGAAGTGTATGCTTTTCACAGCTTATCAATAGTTTTTTGTTAACATTTGAGAAGCAAATCAGAATGACTATAGAAGATTCACATCAACCGTGCATTTGATGTCTAGGCCAATCCCTTACGTCGCTATTGATTGGCTGTTGATAAGCCAATCACAGGGTTGGAAACTCTCAGTCTCTCGAGAGAGTTCACATGGGTAGGATCTATGTTCCACCTTTCCTGCGGTATACGTCCTTCAGGAGAAGTGGAACATACATCCTGCCTTTGTGAACTCTCTCGAGAGACTGAGAGTTTCCAGCCCTGTGATTGGCTTGTCAACAAGCAATGTAGAGCGTCGTAAGAGACTGGCCTAGACATCAAATGCACGGTTGATGTGAATCTACTTTAGTGGTTTTTATTTCCACTATGGAATGATTTTACATTTAAGAAAAATCCAGTTACTCAATATGGCAATGAAACATCTCAGCCATTTCGGTCGCATTTTCTTCGATTAACTTAATTTATCAGCCGTTATTTGGAATAAATTCTGTCGTGAGTGACGTTTGTAATCTTCATTCCATAACTTGAAACATTCTCAGGCATCAGTAGTCGCTGAGAAAATTTTTATGTTCAATATTATTGTGGTTACGTCTCTAGTTTGATAAAAACGTGGTATTATTATTAATGTTATTGATAAAAACGTAAATTTATCTTCATTGTTCTTGTTGCTGTAGTATTTGCTGTACTAAACCAAACCAAAACTTCTTTCAGTTTTCTGGTGAAGATGGAAAAAGAAACCCACAAGGTTATCGAGGCTAACAAAAATACTACGTAGATACTTACAAGTTAACATGTTATTCTCAATAATCTTGTGGGTTTCTTTTTCCATTTGTTGTATTATTATACCACGCCCTTTTCTTCAAAAGAAGCCAGGATATTTATTAAAATATTATTCATGAAAAATAGCCGGGTCTGAAGGAGAAACACTAAAGTAAATATCATTATTTCAACGACTCTTCGGCTTCATTAGTTGAAGATGACTATCAATAATGATTGATAGTTGAATCTAAAATCATTCACCCCCTTAGCGGGATAGTGCCGTCAGTGCACCTCATGCGGTGTACTTTAGGCATTACTGAAGGTGCTTTGCAGCGTCCCTTCGGCCCCTAGCCGCAACCGCTTTCATCCCTTTAACTGTACCTCCTTTCATATTCTTTCTTCCATCTTATTTTCCACCCTCTGCTCACAGTTGATTCATGGGGCAACTGCGAAGTTTTCCTGCCCATACATCTTTCAAACCTTATTCATGTCAATTTCCTTTACAGCGCTGAGTGACCTCATAGGTCCCAGCGATTTGCACTTGGGCTAAATTCTATATTCCATTCTCTCTGAATTATTCACTGACTAGATATATGGAACTCAAAATAATCCAGTTCCAGAATTTAATTTTTGTTGATTTTTATGAAGAGATAACTGGATGATGAGTCCAGGGCAATTTGAAGATTACTGATAATTTAAATACTTGATTTTAGCCAGGATTAATCAAGACTGATTAAATTCCTATTGCACCAATGCTGATCTAATTGTAATGAATTCTAATTAATTTACTTCATTATTTAAAATCTAGATCGAAACATATTTGTGTAATCATATTACACAACGTTCTGTTAGCAGATTGGAGTCGATGATGCAAGTTACATGATTTAGGTAATAACAGAATCAATTATCAGTGATAGTGTATTCAGTATTTTCGTCAAAACATCAGGCTGAATCATGAACTTATTGTCAATGAAGCTGATAAAAGAACATATTTGATGAAATTAACAATTTTGAAAACCTGTCCCATTTACGTATTTCTCGGTGTGCTATGGAAGCCGTAGTTATTTCATATTATTGGCAATGGCGGAAGATTCCTGACGTAGCTGATAAGTCTACAGTGGTTCTCAATCAGAGGTTCATTCCCCACTAAGGCGGAATTTCAGAGTTTAAGTGTGGGTGGGGGTTGCCGGGGGTGGAGGCGGAATTGTGACCACAGATTGGCAGGCTCAAACTGGGTCTAGTTCCACACAAATGCCATCGATCCACACTAATGAAAGGTCACGCTTGGCTTTCTCATCACCAGCTTTTGTGTTCGTGGGAGCATTGTTGCTTATTATGTGGAATGAACCTTTTGAAGAAGACAATTTTGGAAAGGATGTTGGAGTGTATGGAGGGGGATGACATTCTGACATATGATGAGAGTGTGCGATGGCTAAAAAAGATTGAGAACCACTGTATCAGATAAGAGATGAGAGGCGACTTAGGGATAAGGGCAGTCGTCTCCCTGATAAGTGGTCTGGAAGATCGTGACGTCGATGTCATTATCGGCGAAGACCTGCTTAGCGTGGGTGTAGATGGCCTCATCTAGCGTCATTGTCCTGGACAGTACCCAAGCGAACTGGAACTGTGGACAAATAGAGACAAATTAAAGAGGTTGCTTGAAACTCTTGTATTCGTGTGGGCGTGTCTGATTTAAACCGATGGATAATATGCGTCTTTTAATTCGGTCAAAGCTTAATAATATGATTTATCTTTGACATTAGATTCACTTGCAATTTCAGTCAATGAAACGGATCGCTAGAGTCAGACAGACAGACAGACATCTGTAACTGTTCACTTTTTAATGCCAGTAATCAGATTTGACAAAAATTAAAATTTCGGATTACAAAAATAGCGCGTTTCAAAGTTTATTTACGTCAAAATAACTTTTGACGGTACATTTAAAATGTTAAATGTTTTCATTGCAAACTATTATTACTAAAGGGTCTGTTGCAATGCAAATGAAAGCCAAACTTCATGCAAAGTAACTTAAATGGTAATGTTTCTCACGATAAAGGTGCTAGTTAATGCACCGGGCACGGAACAAAAAGTTCCAAAGAGAGAGAGAGAGAGAGAGAGAGAGAGAGAGAGAGAGAGAGAGAGAGAGGGTGGGGGTTGCGGGGGGGGGGGGGGGGGGGGTGAGAAATATGAAGGAGAGGTGGGGCACTTGCGAAATTAGTCGGACAGAGAAAAAGTCTGGAGCTTAACGAAAGAAAAGACAGTGGAAGAGACATTTTTCTTGTATCATCAAAAACATTAAAATAACGGAAGCTTCTTTTTGGCGTTAGAAGTGCTCTATTAAGAAAATGTATTTCAACGATCTGAGGTTTTCAAATATGTCATGAGTTTAGTTTTGCCAGTGGGGTTATGCACAGTGTTACTTCAGGAGTCTGTATGTCGCATTCTTAATACCGAAGGTCTCTAATCATAAACTTCTAGTTTAATTATTGTTTCTGTTTTTTCCCTCTAATAGAGACTCCTAATATTCGCATCGTTAATACCGAAATATTATTAATACCATCTTTTTTATTTACTTTTTTCGTACTTTATATCTCGAATGCCAAAGTTTTCTGAACACAACATTTTCGGCCCTGATTCATTTCAGCAAACGAAAATAAATTTCTCACGTCATTTCACATCGAGGACATCCATCTTCTGCATTTTAAGGACCTTGAGATGTTTGGCTGTTCGAGAGAGAGAGCGCGCGCGCGTCTTTCATCATCATCATCGGGGTTTAATGCACAAATGCACAGCGATTTCCTCTCCTCGCGGAATCTCAAAGCTACGACTGTGGCATCTTGCAAACAATACGCTATTGCGGCTGCCAAGAAACTTCTAAAAGCGCAGTAAAATAATACTTGGATGGATTCCAGTCTGCTCATCCGGGCTATTGAGATATGACTGCCAAATGCATGCTGCATATTTTTGGCCCCGGGCGGATGCGCCCGCTTTTCCGTTTAATTCTCTGGAGCGTGGCCTCAGGAAGAAGGGAAGCCATATTAATCACTGGGCGTTCTTGAACTTTGAGAGCTCCCTCACCCCGTCCCCCTCCTCTCTCTCTCTCTCTCTCTCTCTCTCTCTCTCTCTCTCTCTCTCTCTCTGAAGTGATTCAAGAATATGCATCAGCGTAAGGCTGTCAGTTCTTAAATATCCTTGCATGTTTTTTGCCTTCATAAATTTATTCATATATCACTTCAAACTCCTACCCTGTGGTGAGTTGTTTAAACTTATGCTAATTATTTATTCAGATTATTTATTTATTTAATGGTCTGATTCGCGCTGCTACGTTTTCAGGGTGCAAATTGACATAACTTCCTTTGTCATCTTAGGGGATAATGGGATGGAATAGAGCCAGTCACCCAGATAATTGAAAGAGAGGAGAGAGGTGAAATTCAAGTAAAGGTTACAACCAAGTCTATTTTGGATAAATTTTCTTAAAAATATCTCGGACAAATTTCTCACCTGAATGCGTTTTTTTTTTTTCAGTTAGATTTGATCTGCTATGTACTTGTCTTTACTGATTACGATATCTGCTGTGTTTAGTAGTCATGTAATGAACGCGTGACCTCAAAGAAAATTTATAAACATAAAAAGAGGTTAAATTAGAATACAACTGCTGTATTTAGTCTTGAATGGGCCAAACTTCAACAGCATCCATTATGGATCTTTTACCTGACGACTCCCAGCCGTATTTTAGTCAGGTAATTTATGACTAATTGCTTTCATTTGACTACGTTTAGATACAATTGCTGTAAATTTCAGTTCACCCTCCCCCTGCCCGCTCTCTCTCTCTCTCTCTCTCTACTTACACGAAGAATTCCTTCCTGGATGCAGTTGTACACTGAGGAGAAATTCTCATAATCGGTGTCCAGGATGTGGTATTCCGCTGGAATATCTGGGAAGAAAAATGTTAAGACGAGTGAATTTAATATCTTGTCATATTATCAGATCATCGGATGGGATTTTTATACCAAAGGCCGGTTTTGGTATTTTCGAAGCCTCATGAATTTTTTTAAGGTACTCTACTAATTTCAAGCCTAGATGAACTTTTTTTGGTATTTTAAAGGTTTAGTAAATATGAAAATAAAGGAATCCTCGAATATGATACTATTATATATATATATATATATATATATATATATATATATATATATATATATATATTTATATATATAAACATAAATATGTATGTATACACGGATATATTCTGTATTCACCACCAAACACACACACACACACAAACATATATTATGTATATATATATATGAATATATATATACATATTTGTATATAGTATATGTGTGTGCGTGTATCAAGTGTCTTTGTGAGAATACATATATGTGTGCATACAAATACACACATGTATAAGTATATATATATATATATATATATATATATATATATATATTATTATATATTATATATCATATATATATATATATATATATATATATATATATATATATATGTAGGTATATATATATATATATATATATATATATATATATATATATATATATATATTCATCAATGTACTAGACCCACAGTACTTGTGGCTCCTATGAGCGAAAATGCATTTAGAATGCATTTTGTACATGGAAACAAATTTGTCCACCAGACTCACGTCCAGCAAACTCGACCAACAAGACACCAGGTGCTATGGCATGTGCTTTTCCTATGATATCGGTTGGGGTTCCGTCTTTTTTCCTGGCAGAGTTGTGGACTTCGACATATCCTTCGCCTGTCGAAAAATAAAACAATCATTTGCATTATTTGAGTTAATCTTTTTTTTCTTTCTTTTTTCAATGCATTTTTTCCATCGATAGTAATCTATATCTTATTCAGTTTAATTCGTGTATCATTTTTAATGTATAAGCCACAAGAATCTATATCCTAGTATACATGTCACCCACGCTACACTGAAGAAAAAGTAGGGTTACATCCGATAAAGGAAGGAGAGAGAGAGAGAGAGAGAGAGAGAGAGGGCTTAATTTGATGATAATTTTTAATGCAAAGGCCACTGAAAGGTACATCCAGTATGCATATGTCACCCACACCACACAGACACAAACACACACAAAGTAGGATTACATTCTGGAAAAAGGCCGCGGAGAGAGAGGAAAGGGGGAGAGGGAGAGATGAGGACGGAGAGAGAGAGAGAAAGAGAGAGATTGGCCGGTAAGGGGGGTAGGGGGGAGAGGGAATGAAGGTCTGAGGTCAAGGACTGGCACCCACCTAGGTCGCTGTAGATGGCGTTCACACAGTCCATTTGGCTCTCGAAGATCATCTCGAACCTCTCGATTTCGTACCATCGGCCGAGGTACTGAGGTAGCAGAGAAGAGCAAAAATTGGTAGAATGCAGTTTTAGAAATGTGCTCGAGTGTGAGTGTCTGTACAGATGCAAAGCCTGCTTCATTTACGTGAACCAAAATATTAAATGTTGAGGGGTCCTGATGATGATAACAACGACTGTTATCTACACGTCACCTACTGAGAGGCGCTATAAAAATAGTAGTAAATAAGGCACAAGCTCCTTAGGACGCCGTGTTTAATACAAGATATAGTTTATTGACAATTAAAAGCCACAGTAGTGTTAAAATATAATATTGCACACTGCTGAAAATTACTAGGAGAGACTTTCGGATACTGCTCCGTATCCCTTTTCAGTCCTACTGATGGTCAAACAATGGAGGGAGCGTTACAATTTGAGTGTTGGTCAGGTAATTTTTAATATTGTAGACTAATATATTTTAACACTACTGTGGCTTTTAATTGTCAGTTTTATAGCCTCGTTACGGAGGTTCCTTAGTTCATCGTTTATTAATGTAATTTGTAGACCACACATTATAGATATGGGTTTATATAGTACTTTGATCCCCAGGGAGCTTCCGCCTTCTTTGGTACTAGCACCTCGGAGTCGGTGACGTATAGATAACAAGTCAAAGTAGCACCGTAATCTTTTAGCTATGACTAAGTTACTGGATATCTAACAAGATTGTTTTCCGATTATTTGTTGACCTTTCAGTTTTAGCTTTGACTGTAATCTTGAATAATGAACTTGAAATCGGTGTGCAGTTTCTGCATAGTGTCAAAAGCTGTGGAATAAGAGTGCACTCTCAGAATAACTCTCATTGTAAAATAGTGGTGAGATCGATAAACGACTCTAATTAGGAACTTGAACTCGTATGATGTCACTCTCATCAGAGTGGGAAGGGGAGAATGATAAAGTTCTGAAAACTACATGATCTCCAAACTCGACTAGTCGGTCTATCTCAAATTTTAGTTTTGACTTCTATTTAGAATTTGATGAAACATGGGATTGCCACTTCATGCGATTTTATAAGTGCATTTTAATGTATACCAATATTTTCCTTAAAAATTAGTTTCTACGAAAAAGGGGAAGCGGTTGATGTTTGCATAGAATAAGGAAAAATGAAAATAACCAGTTTGTTCTATGCTGTGTCTGACCTGAAACTGCCAAGGATAGAGCCACCACAGGTTCAATCTTTTCTGCCCGTCATTCTCGTCAGACCCACCTCAATACAAAATGCAAATCTGTGGTCACTTTTATTACTGTATTCTCGTCCTTTCAGCCTTTCTTGGTCACTCCTATACTTTGCACGTAGCTCACTCACATATCTAAAGCTTCTTTCTTTCTTTCTTTCTTGTTCAAACGTAGCACAGAATTCTCTCAAGTAATGTTGCGTCAACACTCCAGTCATATTTTGCAACTTGAGTTGCCTTCTAACACCTGTTACAGGACCTAAGCAAATTGTCTAACCGCAGGTATAATGAATTCATTTTCATGTACATTATACCGGAATGATTGAGGGTTAACTTGTTAATAAGACAAACGCACTGAAATTAAATCCTGGGAGAACAGACATCAATGAGACTCACCGGCACAGGATCGAAGTCATATTTTTCAGTGATGTTTGGGCAGAGTCCCTCGCTGACGTGCCCTACCACGAAGGGCTTCGCCTGAGCGGCACTTGCAAACAGTGCCAATACTGCTAACGCTACCAACATCATTATGGCTGACCTGAGGATTGAGATGGATGACGAAGAACTTGTAAATATCATTATGAAAAATGTATACATGTTACTAAATACAATATACCGCCAGTTTGGAAAAACAACTTAAAATGTAGCTGGATCTGGACTTGTCTAAAAGTCATTGTTACTGTCAAGAGTAGCAGTAGTTCTTTCAGATTTGTAATTTCAAACTTCTCGGGGCAGGAAAACAACCGGTGGTTTTAATTAAGTTCCTGCTTTTCGTTACCAAACCGTGAGAATAGTTTAAGCTACAAATGACTGATCGATCTCAAACCTTTGAAATTCGTCTTGGACCAGAAGTCTAAAATATAGGAATCATCATTCTTCAGTTAACAAAAACGGATTGTGGGTTTTCATTCTTTTACTAGGTCATACCAGGTATTTGATGGTTGACAAGAAAAAAAAAAAACGTTAAGCTAAAACATTTAACTAAAATCACCATAGTATAGTACGATAACGTCATTCAACACATGTAACTCTGAAGTCAAATCTCTACACGTCTAAAAATTGCGATTATCATAAAAAACATATATTTACTGTTTAGCAAAAGACACGGGACTTTGATCTTATTAGAATTTGTTTAAAAACTTCCCTGACTGTTTTAATTACGCCGTTACTTTTAGATAAAGATCGGTGCTCCCGCATGTAGAAGGATCGTTTCGATATTTTTACCTTGCGTTATGTAAAAGTGGCAGGAAAAGTGAGTACACTTTTAACTGCTCTTGTTTTGAAGTTTGGAAAAGTTTCAGATTTTTCCTTAAAACTCATCACCAAAAGTTTATCTCGAAAACATCAAATTTGTTACTCTGGAAAATTATTCTTTGTGCGTTGTATAGGTGGCAGTATAAAACTGGGGAATGTTTCTAACCCAATATTTCAGGCCTATTGAAAAAAAAACGGCAACCCCGCCACTAGCGTAGGAGGGAATAAGCTCTTCGCTCGTACGAACACAGCCTTCATTTTTCTAAGAAACTCTGGAGAAAAGAATTGATGTCCACCAGAATCTAAAACAATAAAAAAGAACTCGTGTATATATAACCGTATTACAGTTTGAAATCTACTTTTCACTTGTATTCTTGTGGAGCACTGAGATTTGATCTTCTTCAGCTGACGCTAAGTTGAAGACTGCTCAAGATTTGTTGATTGCCTTCATCTTATGTGAAACAAAGTACTGAAACACTTGCCTTTCAAGTTCTCACGGTAGATCTGTGATAATGTTCAGTCCGACGGCTAGTTATATAAAGCGAGAGAGAGAGAGAGAGAGAGAGAGAGAGAGAGAGAGAGAGAACGTCATATGGTGTCCATTAGCCTTATGTAGATTTATCCTGCCACCTGTGACGCATTAGCCCCCTACTCTCCCCCAGCCAGCGCTCCCTCCCCCCTCCAAACACCCCTTGAAGTTTGTACCTTATCACGTCCCTTGAGACCGAACGAAGGTTATGTAAACCGAATTACGTAAAAGTAAGGTGGTAAGGAAACGGCAGTTTTGCATTTTTCCCCGGATTTGAAACTATGTAAGGCCTCCATTTTACGACGGAAACATTCGAATTTTTTGGAGAAAAAATACACCGGTGAAGGGGAATACACCGACACCGGCTGGTTTATTTTTAATATTTGTTTACTTGCATATCTTTGCTTCGTTGTTGGTTGTTGTTTTATGGTGGCTTATTTTCTCTGCTCTGTATGAAACACGACAGGCAAGTTCTTGTTTTTTTAGTTGATTTTATCGTGAATAACTTGAACATTCTTATGCTGGTGACTTTAAAAAACATTGGAATTGATGTAAATGAAGGAAATGTAAAGCTCTTTATGCCAATGTACGGGATCATCAAATATACACTCGAACCTCTGAAGTATGGCCAGATTCGTATTCATAACAAACTCGTTTTTCCAAAGTTCGATGAGAGTATTTCTATTTGCCGTAGCATTGTGCACACGAGCCTTTTACACCCTTGTAATCTAAAGAGGATTCCCATTTACTGCAAGAGAACTTATTGCTGTAACTGCTGTTACACATTGTAATGCCATTCCTTTGGGCTCTATCGCAGCCAAGCTGTTGCGAGAGACCGCTGAAATATTGTCCAGATCTTATGTCTCCAGCTTATTAATGAGCATAATCATGAACCTGTATTACGCCAGATCTCAATTGAATAAATGTTTTCGTCGTAATTGTGGCTGGTATTTGAGTTTATCGGTACTCAAAACGATTGCATTGTAGGAATTTATTAAACAATTATTACTACATTTATTACCAAATACAAAGAATGAAATTTAACAAAAAGGCATCAGAAATATTAACTTGACCAATCCAAAGAATTTAAAAAAATATTTTTGGACAATATTATTCAGTAACAATAAAATATTTTTGGACAATATTATTTGGTAACTATATCATGATATGCAGGAAAGGTTCAACAAATAGCGACGCAAAACCTCCGTTCATATTCCTTTCATCCATCTTCCTTTCCACCCTGTTCTAACCATTGATTCGTAGTGCAACTGCGAGGTTTTCCTCCAGTTACATCTTTGAAACCTCTTCACTCATCATTTTCCTTCCAGCACTGAATGACCTCATTGGTCCCAGTGTTTGGCTATTGTCCTAGATTTTATATTCCAGTTCTGAATAATACAGGTTTACTCAGACTAATAACAATAACAGTTTAAAATCAAACTAAAATAAAACTAGAAGAGGTCATTCAACTTCGTCCATGATGGACGAGCGTGAGGTTCTCATCTTTGTATCCAGAACACACATAAGAATCCACCCTTGTTGGTTACTGACGGAAAAATGTTAGTAAATAAATCATACAAAAAATTCGCCGAATTTTCTTCGGCGAAATCGAGCTTTCTGTCCGGTGGTGGCCTCACCCGGGTCTAGCTCTCGACAACACAATTTCTCTACTGAGTGATCACTCGTTCCAATGATAATCACAGTGAGGTAAATTAAGCAATAATCAATAGAACATGTACACGGCCCATAAAACTCTTAGTTGCAGTCCGTGAAACTCAGCTATGGTCTGGTGGTGGCCTATGTTGTTGGTACCTGTAGCGCTGTCAGAAGTACGATTATGGATAACTTTGACCTTAAAACAATAAAAACTGCTGAAACTAGAAGGCTACAATTTGGTATGTTTGATGTGGAGGGTGGATGAGCAACATACCAATTTGCAGCCCTCTAAGCCTCAGTAGTTCGCAAGCAGTGGTGCCGTTGTATCTGCATCAAGTTTCCGCAAGCGCTTAGTTACGTTTTTCAAGCGATGGCTGTTTACTTTTGGCCTTCTACACGAAAACAAAGAAAACGAAATTCTCACCTTACTCGGTAAACTAAATTATTTAATTTTCTAATTGTGAACAATGTTTCATCCGAGTCTGCCACTGATATATGTAATATCTGAATCGATGTGTGCGTCAGTATTTGACCATATAATCATGCACTGTTCGTCGGCATCATTATTAACATTTTGAAGCTGTATGTCACATATAACACTATTGTCTGCATTGATGTGTTCATCACTATCTGACGATATAATCATGCAGTGTTCCTCGTCATCATAATTAACATTTTGAGGCTGCGTGTCCCATAATATAACACTATTGTCTTAAGATGAGTAATCTTCAGGAAAAAAGACTTTTGATATGTAATCATGTGAATCATATGAATCCACTGATTCATTGTCGTCCTGAGTTTCACAAATTTCAACTTCAGTTTCTTCTTTGGAAAATAGCAGTTTTCTAGGGGAAAAAAACTAGATATATAATCACTCATGTTTTCTTCATTTATAGGCCATCTGCTGTATGTGGTCACTATAAAGTATTGAAAGGGATAAAACAATGAACTTATATGCATGATCATGGATTGGCGATCTGGGAAGATAGAATACTAAGTCCGCATAATTATGGTTGCCACTTGATCTTTACGAGTTTTGCAGAGATGCAAGTATATATAATATTAGAAGTTTCATTGTCTATGAAACGTGAGCTCCAAAGATATATTTTTGAAACTCTGGACATTACCTTTGTACACAGCAAATTAATTAAAAGCGAGAATTCTGGCACTGAAAATCCTTCGTTGAAAACACTGAGTATCGCACTTGTTCAGCGTACTACTTACTAGCGATAAAAACTGTATGCCCATAGGAGATTGTGGAGGTAATTGATCACTTGTTTACTGTAGCTATTCGTAGGATTATGATGATCATGAACTGCGCACATAGGGATTTGAACGATTTATATAAATTTCGTTATACTTAAGGCACATCACTAATATATATATATATTATATATATATATATATATATATATATATATATATATATATATACATATATATATACACGCATATACGTATATGTATATACATATACATATATACAAATACATATACACGCATATATATATATATATATATATATATATAAATGTATATGAATAACTTGATCACGAAGTATATAAAACGTGATGCTATGCATAAATAAAGGTTTTTTTGCCACGAAGGAAAAAAATGAAAAAGCGAGATAGCCGAGTACTACTCGGCTATCTCGCTTTTTTCATTGTTTTCCTTCGTGGCAAAAAAAACTTTATTTATACTGTATATATATATATATATATATATATATATATATATATATATATATATATATACATATATAAATATTTATATTCATACATACATATATATAAATTCATGCATATACATATCTATATATACATATTTATATACATTATATTTACATATATCTATATACATGCACTGTATATATACATATACATGTACAAATACCTATATACGTATATATATACATATGAGAAGTATTATTTTTTCCTTTCTTATTTGTCCCAGATATATTTACAGATAAGTTTGTAATAAGCATAACAGATTTTATGCATCAGTATATAACTCATTAAATGATATAGGACATAATTTTATAATATATTAACAGACTGATGTACATTAATCATATCACCGTCATATTCTGATAAGAATCTTGTCTTTTATAATATTGTATTTGAATGAGAAATTGTTTATAAGTAAGAAAAATATTGCAATTTGTACATGATAAATTTACATGAATCCGCCATATGAAGAAATTGCTGCTGAAAATGCAGATGCGGATTCCGCATCGGCATACAAACTTGGATAGCAGCCCCGTAGACTTTTTATGGCAGACGAAAATTCCGTACTTCAGCAACACTGTCCGTGAGATCCGAGAGCGGACAGAAAAAGGGTGGGACGGACAGACAAAGCCGTAACAATAGTTTTCTTTTTCACAAAACTAGAAAGGCAACGTTGGGCCAATTGAAGATATTTTCCGTTTCAAGCAGTTGTGTTTGGGTCGTATTCCATAAACCTGCCTGCCTGGGATATTTTTCGCAGAATTTGCTTTCCACGCAAACATTATTAATAAAATAAGAGCGGAGAGCGAGAAACCTTAGATTAATTTTCCCATTATCAAAACAAAAAATTACTTTTGCAGTGGTTGTTTCCATAGAGCGTTTTTCCAGCTAAGTAATGGTATGCCATTGCAAAGGGTGTTAGGTGTGCTTGCGTTGTATATTAGTTGCAAGGAGATTCAAAAAAAGGGTGAGAAATGTTGGAATATATAGAAGTGGTCAAAACTTTAGAACACGTTAGCAGCTGTATCATTTTGAGAAGTTCAGATCATGCAAAAAATATTCAAATCTATAAGTTGGAAAAAGTTTATAACACTTTGGGTTGGGGGTGGGGGTGGAGGAGAGAAGAGGATGGTCGAACGAAGCAGGTATTGGAAAGTTAGAGCGATAATGTCCGAAAAGCACGGAAGTGCGTGCGAGATAATTGTTTGGGCCAATGTGCATAGGGAGTTTGCTGAGCTCCTGATGAACCGTTTGTGTACGCGCATAAATTGGCTTATGTTGTGGAAGTTTCCTGCACATGTGGATCGTCCATGATTTAGCAATTAAAGTATTTGTGTCATTGGGCATTCTGTTGTTTTAGGGAACTGGCGAGATATTATATATATATATATATATATATATATATATATATATATATATATA
>NC_087213.1:69915258-69925258 GCF_015104395.2 Macrobrachium nipponense | reverse complement strand
CTAGTTTTCGGTTCATTCCTCTGAGCCTAATGTGATACAGCTTTGCCAAGATTTTTAAAAATCCGTTTCTGTAAACGGGAGGATTTAAAAAATAAGAATCCCATTTTACGTTTCTGTAAATGGGAGGATTAGAAAAAAGAATCCCATTTTTCGTTTCTGTAAACGGGAGGATTTAAAAAATAAAAATCCCATTTTACGTTTCTGTAAACGGGAGGATTTAAAAAATAAGAATTCCATTTTACGTTTCTGTAAACGGGAGGATTGAAAAAAAGAATCCCATTTTTAGTTTCTGTAAACGGGAGGATTTAAAAAAAAGAATCCCATTTTACGTTTTTGCAAAGTGGAGGATTTAAAAAAGAAACCTAGTTAAAACATAATTGTACCTACAAGCTAGGTTTTGTTTCATATGAATATGATACAGACGTATATAATATCTAAAAGTAATTTTGTGGTAAAACATTTTTACCTGGCGTAGGGGGCATGTTTTTCTAAATTTATAAACTGATATGCATAATGTATGCAAAACTTGGTGCTTTGCATAAGGATACAATCGTTTACAGCTTGTTATAACTGCTTATCTTTTTCTAGAGTTTGCAGAATTCTATAGATGAAAATTATGAGTGATATCTGTTATTATATTTTGCTGTTTCTATATTGTATGCCTAATCTTATTTTTTTTTTATTATATTTTTCTTACCATACGTCTTTTCTCTTTACACCAAAGAGAGTGTGAGACCTCCGGTTCTCGACATGTTATTAGAGATGAGACTGCCAGCCCCATACTTTTGAATATGAATTCAGTCTATGATCCTCCATATATTACTAACCCTACGTTTTGTAATTAAATCTCACCAAGTCGGTTTAACAGTAAAATCTTGCCGCAGCAGTCTATACACCTCCTCTTTTTCTCCCTCCCTCCCTTCTTCTCCCTTCCTCCCTCTTTTCTGCTCTCTTCCTCCCTTTCTTCATCTCCCTTATTCCTTCCCCTCTTCTCCCTCCCTCCCTCTCTTCACCTCCCTTCTTTCTTCCCTTCTCCCTCTCCTCATCTCCCTTATTCCTTCCCTTCTTCTCCCTCTCTTCATCTCCCTTCTTCCTTTATTTCTTCTCCCTCCCTCCCTCTCTTCATCTTCCTTCTTCCTTCCCTTCTTTTCCCTTCCGACTTCTCTTCATCTCCCTTCTTCCTTCCATTCTTCTCCCTTCCTCCCCCCATCACTTCCCCTGACGTAACACTCTGGCTGCAACTTTTTCCATCTTTCATTTTTGTTTCGTTCCCTTTGGTCTCTTCCGCCCAAGCTGTCCAACCTCTTCAGCTTTATCTCCCCCCACCCTCCACCTAGGCCCACTCCTCTTTGTAAAGACTTCATCATTCGGGCCAGCCCAAGGAAAATCAATGAATGTAAATCAGTGGTTTTTGCATCGAATAACACTCCCTGGTTTCGTTTTGGTCATTTTCTTTTCAAATTATTCTTTTAAATAACACGTTGAAGACTATTCCGGTCTTAAAATCATACTTACGCTACTTCCTTTCATCTCATTAGTCATGAGTGACATGAATTGAACGAAGATTCGACATTGGTCATGGGTAACACGAATCGGAATAAGATTCGTCATTGGTCATGAGTAACATGAATTGAACGAAGATTCGACATTGGTCATGAGAGACATGAACTGGACGAAGATTCGTCATTGGTCATTGGTAACACGAATCGGAATAAGATTCGTCATTGGTCATGAGTAACATAAATTGAACGAAGATTCGTCATTGGTCATGAGAGACATGAACTGGACGAAGATTCGTCATTGGTCATGAGTAACATGAATGGACAAAGATTCATCATCGGTCATGAGTAACATGAATTAGACGAAGATTCGTCAATAGTCATGAGTGACATGAATTGGACGAATATTCGTCATTGGTTATGAGTGACATGAATTGGATGAAGATTCTTCATTGGTCATGAGTAACATGAATGGATGATGATTCATCATTGGTCATGGGTGACATAAATTGGACAAAGATTCGTCATTGGTCATGAGTGACATGAATTGGACGAAGATTCGTCATTGTTCATGAGTAACATGAATTGGACGAAGATTTGTCATTGGTCATGAGTGACATGAATTGGGCAAAGATTCGTCATTGGTCATGAGTGACAGTTATTTCTTCCACCACTACTCTGTGTTAAAATCAATGCAATGCTTTTTCTGTATATTTTTTTCTATTTAATGGATTTTTTCTGTATACATAATCCATTTTGCCTTTGAAGGATTTTTTTCTTATCTTTTTTCGATGGTGCGTGCATGGAAAGTAGGAAAATTCAATGAAAAAGAAATAAACACAATCGGCAAGCTTGTCTTCATAAGATTCCTCTTACTTTCGAAAGAAAATTTAATTCAGTTTGTAAGGATGTTTCTTAATAATGTTTCCTGAATGTTCAATCTTGCTGAATGAGTTATGTTAGACGGTCACTTTTCAAATGATTAATATATCAGTATGAAATTGAAACTCAGTCATAATAATTCTATGCAGAAGAGGATCTATTTCATAAAAGCAGGAGATTTTTTTTATTATTATTTACAGAATTACAGGATATGAAAAGCAGTGTATTGCAACATGTTTCATGTTTGATTAAATGTTGAGAAAACCTCTTAACCACAATATTTGGCTTCAGCGACTCTTGTAATCACAGTGCATGGAATATTGAACGCGAAAACAGTTTCCGTTCATATTCTCTTCCATCTTACCATCCACCCTCTCATAACAGTTTTCATAGAGTAATTACTTAATTTCCTTTGCAGCGCTGAATGACCTCATAGGTCCCAGCGCTTGGACCTTGGCCAAATTTCAATATCATATTTTTCTATTCTATATTAGTAGAATGTAAGCATTCATGAGGAATGTCCTTACATACTAGATTTCAATTTCTTTTTATAGTAAGGGAATCATATGAAGTACTGTTGAGCTAAAGAGTTGCACGCCGCTCTATGGGTTTCCTATTTCACAGGATAAGTGAGGCAAGGAAAGTGGCAGAGGAATGCAGGCGACTCGGAAGAGACTAGGGCTGCAGGCAGAATCTACGGTGGGAATAAATGAATAGATTGAGCGAACTGTAATTTACGATGGTGAATTATGCGCGGATGAAAGGAAAGGCATTTGAGGGTTTGAAACTGTTGGGGGGTGAATTAATATCATTATATATATATATATATATATATAATATATATATATATATATATATAATATATATATAATAATATCATATATAGATATATATATATATATATATATATATTATATATATATATTATATATATAGTATATATAGATATTCATATATATAATATACATAGACCTAATTGTATATTGTATATTATATAATATACAATTCGCCCCCAACATTTTCAAACTCTCTTCCATTCATCATCCCATTTCTCGCCTTCTCAGGTTTGTTTACAGAAAACACACGCACACTATATATATATATATATAATATATATATATATATATATATATATATATATATATATATCATATACACTATATATATATATATATATATATATATAGTATATATATATATATATATACATATATATATATATATATATATATATATATATATATATATATATATATATATATATATATATATATATATATATATATATATATATATATATATATTATTCGAGCTACAAATGTCCTTTAATATCTAATTCGCTCTACTTCGGAATTGATATATTTTCATATATGTAAACCGAAGGGGAATTTTTTAGTTGATAATAATTTCGTCCCTTTATGGGATCGAACCACTGTCCATTGAACAGGGACGAAATCAGGACGACGTTAGCGATTCGGCTAACGTCACTGTCGTCCTGATATCGTCCCTGTCCACTGGACAGTGGTTCGATCCCATGAGGGGACGAAATTATTATCAACTAAAAAATTCCCCTTCGGTTAATATATATATATGAAAATGTATAATTTCCGAGGTAGAGCGAATTAGATATTAAAGGACATTTGTAGATCGAATAATTTATATGAATCACGGTGATGTGATAATTATACATATATATATATATATACATATATATGTATGTATGTATGTATGTATGTATGTATGTATGTATGTATGTAGGTTCTGTAAACAAAGCTGAGAAGGCGAGAAATGTCGAAAAAGTGAGTATAGTCGAATTTATGGGAAGAGCGGAGGACGACCTCTCAGGAAAGAGAGCGTAGAATTAAGAAGTGTTACGAGGGAGGATTAGAGGAAGATCTGAAAAGCCCTGGAGATGTTACGTGAAAGGTAAGTAGTGGAAAGGAAGTGCTTTGATATCCAAGAAGTGCCAGAGCTCGTGAAAGATGAAGCTGAATAGCGCAAGGGGTGTGTGTGTGTGTGTGTGTGTGTGCATGTGTAGGTTATACAAATTCATACTGCTGAGGCTTCTGTGTTCGTTCATCACCGGCTGATGTTATGGAAGTTCTCTGAGCACAAAGAGAGAGAGAGAGAGAGAGAGAGAGAGAGAGAGAGAGAGAGAGGGGGTGAATATTACAGTTATAATATGTTGTTTATAGCTACACAAATCATGTAAGATAAGATTTTTTGTAGAATAGCTCGGGTAGTTTACGGTGAATTCTTGTAGTTTACGGTGAATTCTTGTAGTTTACGGTGTTCTTGTAGTTTACGGTGATTTTTGTAGTTTACGGTTTTCTTGGAGCTAACGGTGAATTCTGCTACGTAATTGATATACCACATTAAACTGTGTGAAAAATTGAACAAGAAATGTCTTACGTAATTTCCTAAAAAGGAAATAGAAGTCTTAGGAATGATAAATTACGTTTTACTTCAATAACAGAGTAGCAGCGGTAGCCTTTCGTAATTTGATTCCCGAATTCATTACATTTGAAAGAAAGAATGAAAAGACAAAATTACGTATATGAAAGTAGGTCTGAAAGGTTACGGGGAAATAGAATCATATCATTACTTCTTAAGGACAGGGATTTTTGACGTTGACATTATGAGCATATCATTAAGGGGGACGAAAAGTAAAAAAAAAAAAAAAAAAAGGAGGTCACATTACCTTTACGGGGCTCAAAATTTCCTTATAAAATAAAACCTATTTCTTCGACCTAAAAGAACCCTTTTCGAATGTCTGGATTGTCAACGGGTAAAGGGAATTAAAGAACGAAGGTGGAGATAGTAATAATAATAAAAAGTGGCTTGGTTTTCCAGCTTTCATATGACCAAGTATGTCATTTATGTATTATATGTATGTATGTGTATGTGTGTGTATGAATAATTTGATGACTTAATATTAGTATACAGTATTAAAACAAATGACAGTGCTTTGGTGATAATGTTTGTAGTCACTGTTCTTGATAACGTTTCTTCATAAATGATTAGAAACAACAATCAAATATCATGCGAAATATGTTGCCAAATCTTAAGTCTCTATATAAAGAAGAAATAGATAAACTATCTATTACGCTTTTATCTTTACTGTGCTTATTATTATTTTCTTTTGATATTATTCATACTTCATCCAAGTTGTACTCGACTCTCCTCAGCTTCAGTGACTCTTGCTGTCTTGTATTCAAGGAACTGCCGTTTATTCTTAGTTTTCTGTCCTTGGTCGGTAGTTTATTTTCGATATTTTATTTCCTATCTTCGAATCGTTTATTTTAAGTTAATTCCTTTCACTTTCTTGTCTCCTTTCAAGAAGACCCACATTATTATCCGCAAGAAATTAATATTGTTTCATTTTACTTTTGTCCCAGATCTCTTGTTTCCACTATGACTACAACTGACTCCTTTTAATTTAGGAAGTCCAAAATTAAATAAATCTGTAATGAGAAAAAAAAAGGGGGTACAAAAATAATTTTTAAGTGCGTGCCATAAGTAAGAGGTTCCGTACCATATCTCTTGTATAATTTGCTTGTCGCGTTCTTGCATAAATACCTAAGTATTTTCACCAGAAAATAAAAAGTACCCGAAAACATCTGTTGATTACCGTGGCTAACCTCATTCGCCAAAATATCTCGTAACATTCGGTTATTTAAAGCAATACGTTTTATAATCAGACCGGCAAAAAAGAAAAATTAATAAAAAAAAAAGGCCTCTTACAAAAGCTTTCGGGCTCTCTGTCTGCATTCATTCATTACAAAAGTTTGTCCAATATTATCTCCTTACGAAAGCGCTGCTGCCCGTGTGAAAAACAACACCTGTTTTTGGAGACGCCAGTGTAAAATTATTTCTATTTTTTTTTTCTTGTTGGTGTCGGGGTAACGAGTACTATGAGTAAACCCTGTTATGAATCACTTTAACTATGAGTCTACACTTGTCTTAATCATTTTTTTTTTATCTTGAGGAAAAAGCGTAGTACGATAAAATATCGATCGTCTGACTATTTTCCCATGATGTGATTGTGTAAGGTAGGTTGGGCATCAGGAACGCCGCAGATACATAAGGAACAAAATGGAAAATAACCATCGTAGCATTTTAATTTTATTGGCTAAATTTTCGAGACGTTAGGTCTTATCATCAGGGCTGTAAAATATGCAATATTGACATTTGACATATTTAAAACAAACTCAGTAAAATGACAGTTACAAAGGTTTTTTTTAAATAAAAATGCTGAATAATCTACATTAGAATAAAGTAAAAAAAAAAAAAAAAAAAAAAGGTGAATGTAAGTATAAAAAGTTAAGAAAACTCGAAGACTACAATGCATTTCAGGGACCGCGAGTCATCGTTTTTCTCAAATATCTTTAAAACTAATTATTTGATCGAAATGGTACTTTAGCACAGTGTACAAGACATCTCGCCCTGATTTGAGTAATATAGCGCTTTGTCAAATGGTGTTAATTACGGCGTTCACTCTTGACTTACAAGGTGTTGCCAAGAATTGCCAACCTATGCTTTCGAACGTCCTTTACTGCAATCCCGTCCCTCCCTATCCCCTCCCTCACCCTTCCCTCACCCTTCCCCTCCTCATCCTTCCCTCAACCCACTTTCCTGGCCTTCCCGTCTCCCCCCGCCCCCCCCCCCCCCCCCATCGCCCCTTTCCTGCCTAATATATTATAACAAGTGAACTTGAATGTAATAAACATGTAAACATGTTGGTTTTTGTAGAATCTGTGTTCATTTAATTATTGTTATTGTATTTTCTTAAATTATATAAATGGGAGTAGGCTAAAGAGCGTATGACGTATGACCGTCACCCTTTTCACCACGGTCTCCTCACATCCCCTAAATCCCCCAAGTAGAGGGAGCTTTGTTTACTTCCTTAATGCAAGGGAGGTGAATTGCCGTAAAGGGAAAAACATAGAAAATAGGTATAATTTAGAGGAAACTACTATCTTGATATCTTTGTATATCTGTTTCGCTATTCATATCACACTGCCATAAAGAAGAGTGAGTGAGAGAAAGGGAGGGAGGGAGGGAGGGAGGGAGAGGGAGGGGATGGTGGATAGCAGACGTTCGAATCTGTAAATTAGACTTGTTGACTCGTACGACTTTGCCTTTAAAAGTCAAGAGTAAACACCTTAAATAACACTATTTGACAATGAACTATGTTACCATATATTAGGGCGAGGTGTCTTTTAATCTTAAAGTACCATTTCGATCAAATAATTAGTTTAAAAGATATTTGAGAAAAACGATGATTCGCCGTCCCTGAAATGCATAGTAGTGCTACCTGTCTCTATGAAGCTAAAAAAACTGAGTGACATTCCTCTTCTTGAACTCTATTGTTGCCTGTATATCTTCATGCAATAGAATTAAAACAGCAGGTACAGAAACCGCTATAATGCTTTCGGGTCAGCGCTCTTGCCTGAAAAAAAAAAAACTAATAAAATATGCAAGAGACCTTCAAGGTGTGGTATAAGCTCCAATGAATCTCAATGAGAGAGAGAGAGAGAGAGAGAGAGAGAGAGAGAGAGAGAGAGAGAGAAATGGATATTAATCTCTCCTTTTAGCTCAAAATAGTCAAGTTTTATATGTTCAAATCAAGTGGTGTTTGGGCGGCGACAAAGGGTCTTTAGAGCTCCCTTTAGACCGGCTGATATATCTCATTTTTAAGCAAAATTTCAGTGTCCTTTTAAATGTGTTAAAATGGCAAAGGCTTTTCATTTTTATGATATCTTTAGTGAGAGAGAAATACTATTTGCAGCGACTACAGATAACAGTCAATATCATTTCATTATAATTTCTGATTTTTTTTTATTATTCCGACTAAAGACAGTTAGCCTAACATCATTTGCTTTATATATATATATATAGATATATTATATTATTAGTAATAATATAATTATTATATATTTATATCATTGCTTTATAGTATTATATAATATTAATATTATAATATATTATAGTGATTATAATATATAATTTATAATTTAGATATTATATAATATAAGATCATATAATATTATATAGATATTTATATTTATATGAATATATATGTGTGTGTGTGTATATATATATATCATATATATATATATATATATATATATATATATATATAAATATATATATATATATATATATATATATATATATATATATATATATATATATATATATATATATATATATAGGTTATGGATTGATAAGACAACGTATAACGTTCTAAGATTTAATGAATCTCGCTAGATGCATCATTTCTTTATATACATATATATACTATATATATATATATATATATATATATATATATAGATATATATATATATATTTATATATATATATATATATAATATATATATATACATATGGAGTTGATAAGACAACATATAACGTTCTAAGATTATTGGATCTCGTTAGAGGCCTATATTTAAGTAAGATATTATGAATCATATCGAAGTTAGTGCCCATTATCAAGCGAAACGTTATGTCTTATCTTTATCAAGGGTTTGGAGTATAATAATATTTAATTGGTATTATTGGTAAGAGAAACCTCCAAATATATTAAAGCAGTTTCCATAAAGCAGAGTGTGTTTTTATTAAACATTGTATTCTCGTTCTTTATGACAAATAGAGGGGTTAGAATCTCAGAACTATCTATTCATTTTATTCACTTTAAGTCTTTTGTAAAAGGAAACTTTGTCCGGCTTTGTCTGTCCATCCGCACCTATTTCTCTCCGTAATTTTCTGTCCGCCCTCAGATATTTAAAATTACTGAGGCTAGAGGGCTGCAAATTGATATGTTTATCATCCCCCCTCCAATTATCAAACATTCCAAATTGGAGCCCTCTAGCATTAGTAGTTTTTATTTAAAGGTTAATTTAGCCGTAATCGTCCTCCTGGCAACGTTATACGATAGGCCACCACCGGGCCGTGGTTAAAGTTTCATGGGTAGCGGCTCATGTAGCATTTTACCTAGACCATCGAAAGATAGATCTATTTTCGGGGCCCTTGATTTTGCGTTGTAGCGGCTGTACAGAAAACTCGATTGCACATTTTTTTTTATTTGTTTTATTATGAAACCTCAGTGACATCCACAGTGAAATCCTTCGTAACACGACAGGCAATGGCATACAATTTGATATACCTTAAACTTGCAATTTTTTTTTAATCTCATTTTACGCATAATTTAAGAGTAATATTTTGTAGTATCATTGACCTTGAGCAGAATTTCGAGAAGATCAAACAGCACTATGAAAGATAATATTTGGGTTAACTTTAAGACAGAACTTCAGGATACCATGTCTGCTTGTTTGTTTGTTTGTCTGTCTCTGTTTCTCTCTCATTCTGAGGAACAGATTAACCTCACCGAGATCACTTTCTTCCAAGTTTCCTTACATTAGAGTTCGCTCCCACTTGAGCCCCATTTCCTGAGAATATCTATGATGACCTTTCTGTTTCATAGTGGAAACTGAACCGACTGTGTGTCTGAAGGCACTTCAAGTTTCGTTTTTGGTATCGGATCTCTATGTTTATTGTGTTTTTTCTTGAATACTTAACATTTAAATTATCATAGACCCCTCTATGTTTACTAT
>NC_087213.1:69902758-69910258 GCF_015104395.2 Macrobrachium nipponense | reverse complement strand
TTTTCTTTTTTGAGCCATTTTATGTCCTTTTTGAGGCCACATGAGCAAGGTATTTCAGCAAAAATTATATAGTACTCCACTACTGTTTGTTTATCTCATAATCACTGGTAGCTATTATAGTAGACAGACAGAGATCAATTAACGTTATATTTCCGAGAAATTTCATATATTTATGATTGCACATTTAAAAAAGAAAACATGCTGTTACTTCTTCGGGCTTCGGGGCTAAGGGGGGCAACTTGAGTCTTAGGGGTGGGCGGTAGTTGCCCCCCAAAATTACGCCCTTGTTCCCTAGTTCATCAGACTTCCGTGGCACATCTGGGAGGTATTGGTAATATGACTTTCAGTTCTCCTTTGGACACGTGAATGTATCAGCCTGGTCATTCATCTATTTTTGCATTATCAGATTATGAAATGGGCGAATGATAAGAAATATTCTAGGATCATCATCATTTACCACAAGACGCAAGGATTAACCCCCTTCGGGCTAGTGTCTTCCTTTTCTTTGTCTTCGCGTTTATTACTATGGCGAATAAAAATTATTCTTCTCTACAACCCATCCAACCCTGAACCCCCACCAACTACACCACCCCTGACATATAGTAACACTTGAGGTAATTATGAAGTGAACTGCATAGATAGTCCAGAAAAAACTACAACTACTAAAACACCTAAAATATGTCCATAAGCTTTTCCTCGAATTATTTGTTTCTAAAGGTTTGGCTTAAATCCTGTTTTCACGCCTAGGCTTTGGGCGTGAGCTGTGTGGCTTAAATGGGGGTTGATGGAGTCTCGAGTCATTACGAACGAGCGCGTTACGAACGGCTTGTCGTCAGATACGCGAAGCTTACACGAATTCCTGGCGAACAAATTGATAGCGTCATTAGAAAGCCATTGGGGATGACAGGTTCTCGTCTTCCACCGAAACTCTCTCTCTCTCTCTCTCTCTCTCTCATGCAGGAATGAACTGACACCTCTTTAGGGAAGATGTTGGGTCTTTCATATTTGTTTTGCGCAAGTAGCGTCGACGTTGTTGCAATGGAACAGACAACTCAAGCGAAGGTATCGTACTTACCCTGTTCACATAAGCGACCATCTCTCATCTTCCTTATTCAGTCTTTATTATTCTTTTACGTTTTGTATATATACTGCTGAACTGAATTACCATTGAAAATTGATTTGGTTAACAATTTTATTTAGATTATCTAATAATTTGTTGCAATAAAGAATTATCATGCATCACATAGGAGTAAAAACGTGACTGCAGTAGCCTAATGGCTTTTATTTCTTTTTCAGGTAAGTTGCCATTTTATAAGTTGTTTTCTTCCAGTTAGACCTACGTGCTGAGGATCATGTGAGTATTTCGTAACATTCTTTTAAAGTGTTTCTGTGATACGTTGTAAGTCTCTATGAAGTGAAGTGTCGACTCTGGTTGGTGATGATAGGTTAGTCTTATCTGTTCATATTTGTATTTTTTTTTTTTTATTCCTTATCGCTTGATTTTCCTATACTTGCTGAATAGTGAACTATGCTGGGTTTTATTTGGATATATTTATGTATACACACAAATACACACTCGAGCGCAAACATGAAATTTATATATATATATATATATATATATATATATATATATATATATATAT
The DNA here is from genome assembly GCF_015104395.2 of Macrobrachium nipponense. NCBI lineage: Eukaryota > Metazoa > Arthropoda > Malacostraca > Decapoda > Palaemonidae > Macrobrachium > Macrobrachium nipponense. Next base: position 69,908,615 of record NC_087213.1, on the reverse strand, counting down.
ATATATATATATATATATATAATACATATATGGGGATACAATCCACAATGAAGTAAATTCCTCTTGTAGTTTAAATATATATTACTTGTATAGGATTAAAGCTTTCGACCATCAACTGTGGTCTTGTTCACTAAAGTGAACAAGACCACAGTTGATGGTCGAAAGCTTTAATCCTATACAAGTAATATATATTTTAAACTACAAGAGGAATTTACTTCATTGTGGATTGTATCCCCATTTACTTAGAGGTACGACATAGTACCTGGCTTCTGCACATACATATATATAGGTGCAAACCCATCCTAAGAGGTTTTTTGTAGACTATTCTTTATTGTCATTACCACCTACTTTCCAGAGCCGCTCAAAAGTAGATCATCGTAAATAATATGAAATAGAGAGAGAGAGAGAGAGAGGCATCTTTACTGTTATTCATTACAGAAGGTGACTTTTGTAAAGCTCTTTGGTTATAATCGGTTATGAATAGTTTATATATTACTAATGATGACAGTAGCATCGAAAGAGCAAAATGATATTTCATTATGATGAGTAAAATCATTGTAGTTAACATCGGCACTTTCATAAAATTGCAATCGTGCAGCCAATTTCAATTCTAACATTTTTAATTAAACTAAAACTGCATAAACCCGTAATTGAATTCATGCAAACCTGCTCTTTTGGGGGAAAAAATTAATAATAGCGAAGCTGTTTATGTTAAAATATTTCCATAATAATTAATGGAAACACAAATACTCGAAATAATTAGCTCGAGCTTGTATTAGTTACTCCCGATATCCCCAATAAAAACATTACTAATTGGATTTATGTCCATGAATAACATTTCCACGAAACAATTTACTTTCTCGTGAAATGATGTTTGTACTCGAATGTTTTTCAATAGCAATCCTGTTGTTGGTTTGGATTACCGTCTTTAAGCCCAAACTGTATCAAAGGGATAACCGTGAGTACTAATTTGGTATTTCTGATTCGAAGCTTTTCAAATAATTAGTTGTGTACGATTTGAATAGCTAGACTTGTCCACATGCAGTTGCTCATCTGAAGCTTTGAAGAAAAATGACTCCAAAATTTATGAATATTCGCACGTAATTCCATAACTTGAAACTGAATGACAATATTTACAACGCAATTTTTTTATCGGACACAAATACGAAAGAAGCGTGTCCTCAGTCAGTCAGTCGCTTTGAACTTTCGTAGCACCTGTAAAAATAGCCACACATGGTCGTTATATTTGTGATAAATTAGAAATTTGAAATTATTTGTTGAGATGTGAGCGGTTATGATAACTGTTAATTAACATATAAAGTCAATGATTACATATGTAATTATATACAAAAATAAATATATGTGTAATTATATTGTATATAAGAATATAAAGATTAATATTATATAATATTATATATATATATATTATATATATACATATATGTATATATATATATATATATATATATATATATACACACACATTATGTATACATATATCTCTATATATAATGTATATATAGTTCTGTATATATAGTTGAACTGTTTCTTCATCTTTCGCTACTTTGTTACCAATAAGCACTTATGTTTAAAGGTGATTTAGTAATGAAATGAGTACTGGTTCGCTTAAGGATTTTCCTAAATGATAGCGAAGTTCCTATGTGGCATAATTAGCGAAGTGTGCAGTAAGGTAAGGTTAAGTCCCTCAAATTTGAAAACGTTTCCCGATTAGAGGAAAAGCGTAAGAGTTAAAAGATATTTAAATGAAATTGTAATAATTATTTCGACTGTGCCAATTTTTTTTATACCTGGTGTGCTTTAAATGCTTGATGAAGTTGATAAATATGGATGAATAATGACTTCATGGGGTCAACTCTTGTTTTCCCGTTAGGTTGGAAAGAGAACGTTTTCATATTGGGAGAATTATAATTTATGCCGTTTTCCATAGATTAATTATCAGTATAGCAGAATATTTCCAAAGCTTTTTATATTGTGTTGTCAATCTTTTTTTATATCGTTGAATATCAGACAGATGTTTACTCGTTGTGAATAGTACCGGATGAAGAATTATTTTGAAATGGGGAAGATGAATTTCGTTTTTCATTGTCGAATAAGCAAGCACCAGTTCCCCAGAGTAATGAAACTACTGTCTCTTTTCCTGGGTTATTAAAGCAAGAGTCTGTTTCCGTCAGAGTATTGGGACTGTCATTATTTCGTTGGTATTTGTGTTATAGATTTTGAAGATCTAATCATTAATATTCCTTGGTGCCTCTGATTCCCCTGGCACATCCGCGATGCAGTGGTAATATGATTAGCAGGTCCCCTCTAGACACGCGAATGCATCAGCCTCGATAATCATCTCATTTTTGCATCATTGTTCAGAGGATGAAATCTGTTAATGATAACACAATGTTATAAGACCGTCATCATTTATTACAAGCCGAAGGTTTAATCCTCTTAAGGCTATTGGCTTCCTCTTTACGTTTCCTTGTCTTGTTACTTTGGCGAAAATGTATTTTTTTCTGCAACCCATCTAATAAGACCCACCTCATAGCTCACTCCTAATCCCGCATACACGATTATCATTTTAGGTAATTGTGCAGTTTTATACATTAATATTCCTTGAAGAAGTAGAACTCCATAAAACGTCTGAAACATGTTCAGAATTGTTTCCACGAACAATTAGTTTCAGAAGGTTTTGCTTAAACCCTGTTTTCACAGCCAGGCTCTAGAGTAGTGGTTCTCAACCACGGGCTAATTCTCCCCCTAGGTGGAATTTTAGATATATATATATATTTTTTTTTTTTGTGGTGGGGGAAGGGGGGCCGGGAATTGAACAACAGATTGGCAGGCTCAAACTGGTTCTAGGACCACACAAAACTCAGTGTACATCGGTCCGCACTACTGAGAGGTCACGCTGGGCTTTCTCTCGGCTAGCTTGGGTGTTTGTGTTAGTATATCGTTGTATATTATGTGGAATGCACCTTTTGAGGCAGACAATTTTGGAAGGGGGGTACGAATGACATTCTGACATATGGTGAAAAGGTGCATGGGCCAAAAAAAAAAAAGGGTGAGACCCACTGCTCTAGACGTGAGCTGTGTGACTTGAATTGGGTGGATAAAGTCCCTTTAGTCATTACGAACGAGCGCTTTACAAACGGCTTATCGTCACATACACGGAGCTTACACGCATTCCGGACGAATGTATTGATAGCGTCATTAGAAAGCCATTGGGGATGACAGGTTCTTCTCTCTCTCTCTCTCTCTCTCTCTCTCTCTCTCTCTCTCTCTCTCTCTCTCTCTCTCTCTCCTGCAGGAATGAGCCGAGACCTCTTTAGTGAAGATATTCGGTTTCTCATCTTTTGTTTTGCATGTCTTGTGTTTACACTACTCTTCGGTGCAGATATTCATGTTATAAGTATATTGTTGTATATGTTGTTGGTGAAATATATCGCAATTTCTCTGTTTAAATAAGGGAACACCTTTCATCTTCCATAAGGTGTCATTTTTTTCCTGTTTTGCAGTATTTGTATTTATATTGCTCAAATGAAGTAGCACTTTATTTCTTCTCTGAAATTACAACGTATTTATTAAATGATTGAGTTTATCCCGTGCTGTTTATAACTATTGCTTAATTCTCTTCAAATAATTCTAGGTTTTTAATAATTAACAAGAATACCGATCACTTGTGGCTATTTTTATGGGTACTACGAACTCTCTCAACACGTGACTCACTTTCGCGGAGCGTTTCATTATTACAAGTTTCAGTTATGGCATTGTGTTATGTACAGGATAATTGTATAAGGTTATGGAATTACTCGCGAAATGTTCGTCGGCTGCGGAATCACTTTCTCTTCAGAACTTCAGATGGTGAATTTCTTGTGAAAAAGTTTGGCTATTCAAAATGCATACAAGAAATTATTTGAAAAACTTCGACCCAAAAAAGGACCAAATTAGTACTCACGGTTATATCCCTTTGATACAGTTTGGGCTTAAAGATGGTAATCCAAACAACAGGATTCGTATTGGAAAAACATTCGAGTACAAACATCATTTCACGGGAAAGTAAATTGTTTCGTGGGAATGTTATTCATGGACATAAATCCAATTAGTAATGTTTTTATTGGGGATATCGGGAGTAACTAATACAAGCTCTAGCTAATTATTTCGAGTATTTGTGTTTCCATTAATTATTATGGAAATATTTTAACATAATCAGCTTCGCTATTATTAATTTTCCCCCCAAAAGTGCAGGTTTGCATAAATTCAATTACGGGTTTATGCAGTTTTAGTTTAATTAACAATGTTAGAATTGAAATTGGTTGCACGTTTGCAATTTTATGAAAGTGCTGATGTTCACTATCATGATTTTACTCATCATAATAAATTATCATTTTGCTCTTTCCATGTTAACGTTATTAAATTGATTAGTATTATTACAAAGCCCATTCATTACTGATGATATTCAAAGGTTTTTAAAATTGTTTCCTCCAGTGATAGATAATATTAAAGTTGTCTAAAATTCGCTCTCTCTCTCTCTCTCTCTCTCTCTCTCTCTCTCTTTCTCTCATTTATGATTATTTGGTCTACTTTTGAGCCGCTGCAGAAAATAAGTAGTGATGAAGATAAGAAACAGCCAACCGAACCCGCTAATGATGGATTTATTCCGGCTCTCGAAAAATCTGTCTTAATTCGACAGAAATTGGTACGCATGCGCGGAAAAATAAGACTTCTTTGTGGCCGGGTGGTTAGCGTCGACCTCATCCTAACCAGGTATGCCTGGTTTCGAATCTACTTTATAGTGAAGAATATGGACGTGTTCATTTTTTTAATAATCCCTTTTAAGTAGACCAATTTATTGACAAAAATAATAAACTGCTGATTTAGACTAATAGTTACTGATAGGTGAATAACCAGGGCATGTCAGCGTTGCAAAGGAAGTGTATTCAAGTCTTAATTGACAAAAAGCATAAAAAATAAATGAGTCCAAGGCAACTTAACTTAATTTACAAACGCTTAGATTATATGAAAGTTATTCCCAGAGACAAATTTTTATCAAGATTTCTAGTAAGCTCAAAGCCCAAATGAGTCATTGAACCGAATGCATTATTTCAAGCTTCGGTTTCCACGATCATCGCGATGCCAGAGTCTGGTAAGAAATCAATCAGCCAGCCTCTCTAGACCGCGTAAGGACAATCGTCGCCTTGGTGTGTGGGTTGGAAGTTGGAGACGTCGATGCCGTTCTTTGTAAACACTTGGTTGGCGCGTTCAACTAAGGCCTCGTCTACGATCACGTTCCTCGTTAACAACCAGGCGTACTCGACCTGTTAGAGACGAGGAAATGCATTGTTTATATCCAGTGGTTTTGTATTCTTTAGTAAGAATGAACGACGGAATGAATTGTTTCTTTTCTGTTAATGGGCACGACTGATTGATTGACTGATGTAAAAATGTACCATGGCGTGACGGCAAGTTAGGTCATCGACGCCGTTAATGGGCAGGCATACTAGATTCGTTTAGAGAACAAAATTGTGGTTAGTACAATTTTTCCTAACCTCTTGCTTTCTTAAGCTACTGAAAAGCTCTTTTTATTTTCTTACAGCCAAACAAATTCAATCTGGTCTAAGTGGGTTTTAAGTAACTGGTTTTCATTTATCTTTTTTTTCGTTTCATTTCATAGCCATTTTCATTCTCTTGAGTTATGCTAGATAAACTGTTAATAGTTCATATCTCTACTAAAAGGGAAAAGTTTCCAGATTTCATTCTATCATTTTCTATAAATTGCCGAATGAGAAGATTTTTTCCTATTTGGCTTTTAGGTTCATGTAAATTCTGTTAAATTTCATCAAAATCTTAT
>NC_087213.1:69892758-69900258 GCF_015104395.2 Macrobrachium nipponense | reverse complement strand
CGTGTGTGTAGTACGTGTATTTGTGTATTTATTAATATTGTTATTGTTATTGTTGCGAAAACCCCGGTTGTTTTACTCACGGGAACAGGGTCAAAATCGTATTTTTCTGTAATATTCGGGCATACACCGATGTCCGCATGCCCCACGATCGTGGCTCGTGTGCAACTGGCCAGCGTCCCCACAGCGATCAGAAGTGCCAACATCTGCCAGAGAAGAGTTCACTTAACTCCGAATCTGAAAGGTTCTGCCCAGACCTCTTCCATTATACCACCCCCCACACACCCCCCCCCCCCTCCCCCACCGATCGTTATCAATGAGATTTTTTATATACTTCTGTCGATTTCAGGTTATTTTTATATTCTTTCTTTTAAGATCGTACCTAAGGCTGAACCAATTACAATATTACTCTTTCCTTTTTTTACTTAATTTGTTGGTAACTCAATCTTGAATGGTAAGATTCGCGCGAGTATGATGACAAACTCGATCGAAAATTTAAATGAGAAATTTAAAGAATGACTGAAAAGAAAGGTTAAGTAATAAATAACACCTCAAATATTATCCTTCCATTCTCTCTGAGGTAATTCTAGTCTAAAGATACAAATAGAAAGGTATACTTTTTCTGTAGATGTTGCATAAACATGAAGTGGTGTCAGTGAGAATGGAGTAGTTTTCAATAGCTTCTTTTTTTCCATCTATTTTGACATAACTGTTTATTCTGAAGATTAACAGATCAGTTTCATGTACATTTGTATTTTGATTCTGTTTACTATTGCCTTTTACTGAGACTGAACAGATGATGGAAATTCAATTGCACGCCAATATGCAAAAAATAACCTTGTGGTTATCCGCATGAATTAGAAAACAAAAATTTTCTGCTTGATTCATTTATGAAGGCAATTAGCTTTGTGTATTACAAATTAAGAAAAAAGTATCCTCAATTACACTGTTTCAAAATCGCTAAAAGAAAAAAAATTAAACCGTCCTAAAAGAAGTTACCTTCTACCTAACCTTCCTGAATTCTTACCTTCGTGCGTAGTTCGAATGAATTCAAGTCTGGAACCAACGTTTTGCTCATATATAGGTCCCGAAGACTGCTCATTCTTTTGTTTATCAGGCCACGCGACCCACTTACATGACTTATCGAGAGGGAACTAAAAAGCATCACGTGTCTCTAACAAGTGCGTGAGAAATTGACCGCTGAGTACTCTGTATGCCTAACGATTTCCCTTTGAGGGTTATAGAACAACTTACAAGCATTTTAGTGATTGGGTCATTTTTCGCTTACTCAGGGAGTAAGGCCAGAAACTACTTTTTTGTGTATGTTACTGTCTGTATTTTGTATATTCAATGTATATGGCCCCGAGCTGAAATAAAGCATATTATTATTATTATTATTATTATTATTATTATTATTATTATTATTATTATTATTATTATTATAATAATAATAATAGGAAAGCCAACTAAAAGAGTCTAAAAAGGTCTGAAACAGGGGCTTTGCGTTGAGTTAAAGATACAGAAATTTTAGGATATTTATGATTTATTTATTAGAATGAAAATATAAAAAAATACATAATAAGCATATTAAACAGTACAGAAAATTATTTTCAATAAAATGTAGCGTATCTATTTCATTTTCTTTGGCTAAACAAGGGTCTATTTAACCGTAGAATTTAGCACGTTTTAATTTGCATTAAAACTCAGGCATATAATGTTTACAACTTATGCGTGAGGGGAAAATCTTGCACGCGTCCCGAGTAAGGTGGAGGTCAGATCATGAGTCGTTTTAGTTGGGTTTTGTTTGTTATATCGCGATATTTTTACATTTAATATATTTAAGGAATTATATACTGAAGTTAAGAATTGATTTCTAGATGAGTCTGTTACCCATACATTTTATTTTGGTTCCTTGTCTGAATTATTTACTCTCATAAGGATACACAAACTAATTATGATTTTGCGTTCTTGTGCTATGCTGTTAATACTTGATGGAATTCTCTATCGTAAAAATTTCTTGGAATGATAATCAAGTAAGTTAATCAGTACCCTTAATGTTAGTGGAAAATCTGATATTAACTGGCTAAGATCCTTCGCTTGATCTAGTTCCCTTCTAAAGTCTTCAAAAAGTGTCTTCCTGATCTCCGTTTATTTAGAGTATCCCTTATTTAATGATTTTAGTTATTACTGCTCAAAGATGTAGTTGATTATCTGTTCAATTATTTATCATTATTTATCTGCTATTTTCTCCCTTATTCTTTCTCTCTTTGAATTCAAGGCCTGTCTTCGTTGTCTAAGGTTGTTTTACAAGTCAATGTCTTTCTATACTTTTCCAAATGAATGTATGTTCATTTTGGAATAATAATTAGGTATGCATACATATATATGTGCATTAATTCATTAAGATTTTATGCACATATACAGTCAGTATGAATATGCGCCCCATTTATATTTAATAAGTCCATTCACTCGGGCGTTTCAGAGAATGATAGACACCTTAGTCGTTTTATGGAATTATTTGAAGATGGAATCACCGTGAATATGTTGGATTCTATGATTGATTAAGGTCAAAATAACTGTAACGAAAACATGATACATTTGATACTTAATGTCGTCGACTTTAAATTAACCTTCGGTGTTAACTGTATTCCTGTAATCGAGTTTTTATTATGTGTAATTTAGTTTGGGTCTATGTGTAACTTATACACTTTTAACATTTTCCTTTGTTTCATTTTTAATATGTAATTGGGAAATATTACTAGCATGGTTTATCTTCACTCACGATAAATGGACTAAATGTTGCCTCGTTAAACTTCCACGGTTTTTCTTTAATTCCAAATATTTTTTTGCCTCTTAAAATTGTTCAGTTTTTTGTTAACCAACATTTAGATTTTTCAAGAATTCTAATTTTTTTTCTTAGTTTTACTCATTTACAGAACCTTTAGTTTTAATCATTCACTCAGTTTTCTCTAATTTCATATATATGTGCTTCTTTTCCCCTTTATTCTTTTCAATTTGTTTTTTTATTAATTTATCCGGAATTTTTTCTTCAATTTTTTTGGCCCCAAAAAGAGCAGGTTTGCATGAATTCAATTACGGTTTTAGTCAGTTGTAGTTTAATCAAAAATGTTAAATTGAAATTGGTAGCACGATTGCAATTCGATGGCAGCGTCGATGTCAACTGCCATGATTTTACTGATCATAATAAATCATCATTTTGCCTTTCGATGTTACCGTCATTGAATTAATTAGTATTATTACAAAGCCCATTCATGACTAATGATATTCAGAGGGCCTTAAAATTGTTGCCTCTAGTGATAGATAGCAAAAAGATGTCTAAAATTATCTCTCTCTCTCTCTCTCTCTCTCTCTCTCTCTCTCTCTCTCTCTCTCTCTCTCTCATTTATGATTGTTTAGTCTACTTTTGAACCACTGCAGAAAATAACTAGTGAAGAAGATCAAGAACAGCCGACCGAACTCGGTAAGGATGGGTTTATTTCAGCTCTCGAAAAATTGCGTTAATTCGACAGATATTTATACGCAAACGCGGAAAAAGATTTCTTTGTGGCCGAGTGGTTAGCGTCGGTCTCATCCGAACCAGGTATGCCTGGTTTCCAATCCTACTTTGATGTGACAGATATCAATGTGTTTATTTTTTTAATAATTATTTTTAAGTGGGCCAGTTTATTGACAAAAATGATAAACTGTGGGTGAATAACCAGGAAATGGCAGCGTTGCAAAAGAAGTGTATTCAAGTCTTAATTGACCAAAAACATATGGAAAATATATGAACCAAAGATAACTAAACCTAATTTGCAAACGCTTAGATTGTATGGAAGCAATTCCCCCATTCAATTCTTTAACAATATTTCTAGCAAGATAAAATCGCAAATGAGTCATTGAACCGAATGCATTATTTCAAGCTTCGGTTCCCACGATCGTCACGATGCCAGAGTCTGGTAAGAAATCAATCAGCCAGCCTCTCTAGACAGCGTAAGGACAATCGTCGCCTTGGTGTGTGGGATGGAAGTTGGAGACGTCGATGCCGTTCTTTGTAAACACTTGGTTGGCGCGTTCAACTAAGGCCTCGTCTACGATCACGTTCCTCGTTAACAACCAGGCGTACTCGATCTGTTGGAGACGAGGAAATGCGTTTATTGCAATCTCGAAAGTTAGTCAGTTTCAAGAGCGAGCTGTTTCTTTTCTGTTAACGGACAGGCTTACTAGCTTCGTTCAGGTATTAAGAAGTCTTTTATTTTTAATCATTTTTCATTGCCTTGGTTTTTATCATTTTTCATTGCCTTTCCAGTAAGTTGGTGATTAAAGTATATATTTTTCAAGTTCTGCATAAATTTTTTTTTATCCAAAAATGGCTTATACTTCAGATACTAAAAAAGACAATGCAAAATCATATAAAATCTTAAAACTAAAAATTAACGTTTTTTGTAAATCTTTTGAAACCAAAAGTCTTTCTAGAATGCTTACCCCATTGCTGTGTGTTTTGCCTAAATACCTTGAAGAAAATCCTATTTTGATCTTTGATATTTTTAACATTTTAATGCTTAGGAGTGTGAAAATACGAACCGTATCAAAAGAATGAATGTTTAACCAATATCACTGAAAACAGTTTCCTTGCCTTGTCATCTCCCTCGAATGTGATTTTCAATATAGCTTCTGGAGTTTACTTAATCACTGAAGCTGCCTACAAATTTAAGTTATGTTCCACCTCATACCTACCATCAGAGGTCCGTTTTGCGTACAAGTGTAGACGCAGGAGAAGGTCTCGTAATCCGTGTCCAGGACGCGATAATCGCCTGGAGGGTCTGAAGATGAAAAGTAAAGCCTCTCTATTATATTTCTCTATTAACTGTTTTCTTTATATATCTTGAATCATTAAGGAATCGAGTTACTCAGAGATAGGGAATCGGTATAAGCTCTATTACAGCGGGTTACGAGAGGGAAGAAATGAAGTTGTAATTATAGTAATTAACAGCTGTAACGAAAAAGTAGTAGAGGTAATAAGAGTAAATGACAGGCTTTTAAAGACTCCAATAATAATAAGGGACAAAGTAGTAAGTATAATATCGACATATGCTCCTCAGACGGGGTACCAAGAGCAAGAGAAAGAATTATTTAAACAGGAATTTGAAGTTACCATTAGAACAGTGAAAGAAAAGGAGAAACTAATAATAGGACCTGATATTAATGGCAGGGTAAGGAAGAGAAGAGATGGGGATGAAGGGGTACACGGAGGCCGTGGGTTTGGAATTCGAAATGAAGATGGGGATTATATATTGGAGATGGCTCAGAGTTTTCAATTGGCCTGTATGAACACTTGGTTTCAAAAGTTGGATAAATCCTTGATAACTTATGAAAGCGGAGGAGTGCAAAGCAAAATAGATTACATCCTGGTTAGAAGAGCCGACAAAAGCAGTGTGGTGAACTGCAAAGTGATCTTGGGAAAAGCGTGTGTTAAACAACATAGGTTGGTGGTGGTGGGTTTGAAAATGAGATGTAGGAAACCCAAGAACAGAAAGAGGAGATCTATAATTAATATTTGTGACCTTTAAGGAGAAAAGGGGTAGCAATTAAAGAGGCCTTTGAGAGAGAGATGGCTGGAGGGGGTGAATGTAGAATTCGGATGGGGTAACATAGTGGAAAACATCTGGGCAGACATGAGAGAAATGTGTGTGGGGAAAGTCTAATGGTATGTATATACAAGCAGAAGGAAGATGTCATGGATTGTAGTAACTACAGGGAAATTAATCTAACAGAGCATGAATTGAAAGTTTTGGAGAGGATACTGGATGAGAGATTAAGAGAGATTAGAAAGATTAGGAAACAGCAGTATAGATTTACAGGAGGAAGAGGGATAGGGGATGCCATCTTCATAGCAAGACAGCTACAGGAAAAGAGGCTAGAGGGAAACTAGGAGCTCTTTTGTGCATTTATAGACCTAGAGAAAGCATACAGTACACTCCCAAGAGAAGTGATGCCTTAGTGTTTGGGGAAGAGGAAAATCCCAGAAAAGTTGGTTAGGCTGGTCGAGATGATATATCACAGAACGAACACAAAAGTAATAACAGTAGTTGGGAAAACAGAAAACTTTGAAGTTAGTGTTGGATTACGCTAGGGATCAGCCCATTTTTGTTTGTGCTGGTCATGGATGTGTTAAGTGAAGAGATCAAGAGATCAGGAATGAAGAACTGTGGAAGTTGTTGTACGCCGATGAACTGGTGATTAGTGCCATAAATGAGGAAGACTTACAGAGAAGGGTTGGAGAGTAGCTGGAATCTGTAGACAGGGGTGGCTTAAAGGTGGATGTGAACAAAATAAGGTTTTGGTGAGCAGTATGGAAGATATAGGCAGAATAGTAATACAAGAAAGAAGAGACTCGATTATGAAACAGGTGGGAAAGTTTAAATGATTTGGATTTACTTTACGCCAAGAGGGAGGATGTGAGACTGAAGTTGACAGTAGGATAAAAGCTGCATAGGGGAAGTGGAGAGAGGTAGCTGGAGTAGTATGTGATGAGAAAATGCTAATCAAGCTGAAAGTCAAGATATACACCATAGTGATAAGACCAATATTAATGTATGGATCGGAAACATAGCCTCTAAGAAGAAAAGGGGAAGTATAGCTTAAAAGAACAGAGATGAAAATGCTCAGGTGGATTATGGGAATATCGCTGCTGGAAAGATTGGAAAATGACGAAATAAGAAGGGCAAGCTTAGTAAGGATTATAGAGGTGATAATATAGGCACGATTGAGATGGTATGGGGATGTGCTGAGGATGGAGGATGGGGAGGGAGTGAAGAGGGCTTGGGAAAAACCTGTTATAAGAAGAAGATCGAGAGGGAGGCAGAGACTTAGATGGCGAGATAAAGTGAAGGAAGATATGGAGAGAAAAGGATTGGAGGAGGAAAATGCCTTTGATAGAAGACAAGGAAAAGATGCATCAGGCAACCGACACCTTTTAATGTAGGAATAACGGTGGGAAACGAAAAGAAGACATATATATTCTTACAACAAAACGAAATATGAAAAGGATCTAAGTCATCTGCCAGATGATAAGAATCGGGATTTCCGAGTTATACAAAATTAATTCAACATGAACTATGAAGGTTTAATATCAACTGTAACTATAATACATCCTCCAACAAACGTCTTACAATCACTTACGAGCAGTGTTTGCATAGGCCTTATCAGATTAAATTTGTACAATATATTATATATATATATATATATATATATATATATATTATATCATAATAATAATATATATTATATATATAAAAGTATATATATATATATATATATATATATATATATGTTATATATATATATAATAATATATATATATATCTAAAAATATATATATATATATATATATATATTGTACAAATTTAATCTGATAATGCCTGTGCAAACACTGCTCGTAAGTGATTGTAAGACGTTTGTTGGAGGATGTAGTTACAATTGATATTAAACCTTCATAGTTCA
>NC_087213.1:69857758-69887758 GCF_015104395.2 Macrobrachium nipponense | reverse complement strand
TATATGAATCACGGTAATGTGATATAACTCGTATGTATATGTATGTATAAGTCTATCACATTACCGTGATTCATATACATATATCGAACTACAAATGTCCTTTAATATCTAATTCGCTCTACCTCGGAATTAATATATTTTCATATATGCTTAACCGAGAGGGAATTTATTAAGCAATAATAGAATTGGCCATCGATGGCCAATTCTATTATCGCTTAATAAATTCCCCCTCGGTTAAGCTTATATGAAAATGTATTAATTCCGAGGTCGAGCGAATTAGATATTAAAGGACATTTGTATTTCGATATATGTATATGTTATGTGTATATAATATATATATATATATATATATATATATATATATATAATATATATATATATATATATATAATATATATATATATATATATATATTATAATATATACTGTATATTGGAAAAGTGTTTATATATACGTATATGTATATATGAAATGGAAAATGTCTGTTTCTTTGTGTGTGTGTTTGTGTGGACGCTGTGCTAATCCACAATTTCTTGACCGATTTTGATGAGATTTTTACCATAGACTCCCCTCCTACCCAGGAAGGTTTTAGTCAATATCCAAAATTCGAGGGTAAAAGAGCGTGGGTGGGAAGGGGATGAAATGTAGAAATTACCGAAAACAACAGCTATTAATGTCTATGGTAAGAATAATTATTTTTGTCGCCATAATTTTCCGTTCGTTGGTGACATAAAACTAAGAGCAATTTGTAACCAGAGCAGAAATGGCGCCGACAGTCTAATGGGAGTATGAATTTTCAGCACTGAACTGTCTTATACTTCTCTCGCAGGCTGAATTTCTAAGTTCTGAAAGTGCTTTTTAGACTTCAAAGGTTTCATAGTGAACTTCATGACGTTCTAAATTTGTTTGCGCTAAATCCTCGCTTGGTTTTTTATTTGTCTTTACTTGCCAGAACAACATTCTCAACTCGTGTGCATTGTAAGATGATATGAACTGCATCTCATGCAGTTTGTCCTGTTACATTTTCCTGTTCATATACTCGTTTTAACATCATGATGAAAGCTGCTAAAATATATTTGTAAGAGAACTAGAAACCTGACCATTTAGTCCAAGAGTACGTCCTTTGTAAGCCTTAAAAGACTTGAATAGCGTTGTTTCAGTTTTCTGTAAAAGAAAACTTTTGGGGGTCGTCAGCCCTCAAATCTGAACAACTACTGAGGCTAGAGGGCTGCAAATTGCTGATGTTAATCATATACCCTCCAATCATCAAACATACAAATTGCAGCCCTCTAGCCTCAGTAGGTTTTATTTTATTTGAGGTTAAAGTTAGCCATAATCGTGCGTCTGGCACTGCTATACCGGAAGATGCACTAGCAACTCTCTGGTAGACATTAGAGGTGCCTCACACTGAGGGACCTGGGGCAACCCAAACAAGATGTACGAATAAGAATATAGGTACCAACTACACAGGCCACCACCGGGCTGTGGCTGAAAGTGTCATAGGCTGCAGCTGATAGTTTCATGGTCCTTGGCTGAGAGTTTCACACAGCACTCTACTCAACAGAAAACTCGACTTCGCATTTTTTACTTGTTTGATATTTGAAATCGCGTTCATTGAAAAAAAAATGCACAACACACACACTCTCTCTCTCTCTCTCTCTCTCTCTCTCTCTCTCTCTAACGTATTTGTTTATAAATTCATGAAGGGAATATGCGTTACATTTCCCCAACGTATGACGTTCCGACAGAAGAGAGAGAAAACTTTTTTTTTTTTTTTTTAACTCGGATGTCTCCGTAACTTTTCGGTAGTCCCTTCGGAGGAGGAACTTGTGCTTGATTCAGGTTGAGACCCTCCGAGGAATTCGGGATCACGAAGAAAAAGAGAGAGAGAGAGAGAGAGAGAGAGAGACTAAAACTCTGCTGTTGCTTGTCCCAGTGCGTAGAAAAGGGAAGCCATTTCAGATGGGACAGATGAGGAAAGTGTATTTCTTTCGTTAATATTTTTTCATGGTACAACATATGTATATGTATGTATATGTATGTATATGTATGTATATATACATATATATACATATATATACATATCATATATACATATATACATATATACATATATACATATATATATATATACATATATATATATATATATATAAATATATATATCCCTATACATATGTAATATACACATATATAAATATGAATTTCTGACCCACAAGGGAACCGAACCTGGTCATAACAGAAGTCGTAACATAAGTATCAGTATATATACATATATATAAAATACTATTTTTATATATATATATATATATATATATATACAAATACACATATATACTCTTATTTCAATATACATACATACGTCATACATAAGAGTACATACATACATATGTATGTGTAGATATACATATATTATTATTATTATTATTATTATTATTATTATATTATTATTATTATTTTCAATATTATTATTCTGGAGATGACCCCTGTTCATATGGAGCAGGCGTGCAAGGGCCATTAACTTGAAATACAGAAAATATCACTTAATAAAAACCAAAATGTAATTAATGATTAAAAGTACAAGGAGAATTTTTTATGGTAGTAATGCACTGCATCCTCGCTTGAACTTTTGAAGTTCTAATTGCACAACATCCCTGGGGACACCTTCAGACAATCCAGGTTTGAGGAAGAAAAGGCTCCGGAACTGAGAAGCTCAGCAACGAGGAACATTTGCTGCATACTGGTGCTGCCGTTCAGCAAATGTGGTCGCTCTCGTCAGGAAGAGGATCCGGGATGAATTGAGAGATAGCAGAAGCTCTTTGCTAAGAAATAACTTATAAAAAAACTGACAAGCCAAGGACCATCCGTCGATGTTCCAAGTCATAAACTGCTAATGTTAGGAAAACGAAACCTACCACGCTAACTACTCTAAAAGAGATAATGCTCTGGCAGAAGCAAGTACCTAGTTGGACGATTCGGTAGTCCAGAGTTCGATTCCCCGTGCTGTCAACGTGGAGTCAGAGAAATTTGTTGCTGGTGATTAGAAACTAATTTCGCGATATAATGTGGTTCGGATCCCACAATAAGCGGTAGGTCCCTTTGCTAGGTAATAAATTGGTTCCTAGTCACATAAAACTATCTAATCCTTCGGGCCAGCCCTAGGAGAGCTGTTAATCGGCTCAGTGGTCTGGTTAAACTAAGATATACTTATATTTTCTAGCAGAAACAAACATCCACACCTAAGAATAGTATTCAATTGGAGGATGGACAAATGATCTAAAACAAGTTGCGCTGGTTTTAACGTTGTTATAGATATATGAGGCCTTGCATATAATCCCTAACTTCTCAAAATTAATATGCTGGAAAGTTACACCAAGCATAGCTAGAGCTTCAGATTCATTTAGCAGAGTCCCATCCACTTGAAGGGGGGAATGGGGTGGATAATCAATAGTGTTTTCCTTTTGCTAGAGTTCAGACTCATACTATTCACTAATCCGCTGCACTTTACGACAGAAGCTAAAGCCCCACCCACACGGTCGAGCTTTGCCCAACAAACTTTGTTCGATGAGACGTCAGAAGCCGGAAAAGTCAGAACCTTACCCGCTTTCTCCGCCTCTGACGTCACATCGAACAGAGTTCGTCGAGCAAAGCTCTATTGTGTGGACGGGCCTAAAGTTCAGCTCATAAGTGTTGCATCATCGTCAATCTTGTTATCCAGGCTGACAACCTAATCACTTGTATGCACTAAAAATAAAAGCGGACCAGGAGCGTTACTTGTGGCACTCCAGACATAATAGGTCTTGCTTCGCCAAACATCCCATCAACAGCACCTTGCTGTTGCATACCTGTAAGAATATCTTGAAGTAATCCTAAACATATCCACCCACTCGGAGATTCGGAATTTTAAAAATAAGCGCATTATGATTTCCTAAATCGAAAGCAGCTGTGAAATCTGTTAGAATTATTCCAAACTCAAAACTTTGTCCAATGTTCTCTTGCCAATGTCATGTTTAACCTAAAAGAGCATCTCAGTTATTCAGCTGCTTCCTATACGCTTATTGACTATCAGCTAACAATCCTTTGGATTACACATACTTACATAGTGGCTTAAAAGTAATTTTCTCCTGCAACTTTTGATAGCACAGGGAGAATAGAAATTTGACCCATAGCTGCTGCAGTCTGTAGATTTGCTATTCTTTGGAACAGGCACTGTATTACTCAGCTTACGCTCATCCACAAGGTTAACTACATCGACATAATAATCTGTTGACCCTACTAATCTTGGGAGGCAATACACTAGAAACCTTTTGAAAAAAATGATCGTCAAGAATTTTCGTAACATCCTTAAAACGAAATAGAAATCTTATAAGAATAGGTCCAGCGATGAAGCAGTTCAGCCTTTTCCATTGGGAGAGTAACCAACCTACCATCATCTGTAAGTAGTGGCGGAATGGAAGATGAGCCGACTCAAAGATTGGTGGTGCCAATTTGGACCACCACAGATGAGGTCGAGTTATTTCTTCAAGCTTCCTCTTCAAGAAATTTTTGTACCTTCTCTCTGATTATGCAGTAAAATCTATTTGCAGTAAGGCGTGACTCAATAAAATAGGTGTAATTTTCATGTGAACGAGTTCGTCCCCATGTACTGAATTATCTAAGTATATATATACTATATATATATATATTATATATATATATATATATATATAATTATATATATATATAGTATATATATTTTATGTATGTTTATATCTATACATATACATACATATAGTATATGCATATATATATGTATATATATAAATACATATATACTATATTACAGCAACACCAGAACCTTTTTGAAAACATGTTGATATCCTGGCCAATTAGGCTTTATTCAGACACCCTCAAAAGGACTGATATATTGTGCTGGAATTTTACATTATACTCCATTTATATGGGAAAGCACGAACGAACACACTAACGACTGCAGGACAGAAGCAGCAGGAAAAAAAAAGTCGGAGGAAGCAACCTCTCTTCATTTCACACCAAAGGAGGAGAGAGCGCCATTAGCAAATCTTGTTAATGCTCTCACACCTGTGTTCTCTCTTCACGAAAAAATTGGTAGGCAAATCGTTCTATTGGGGACTTGAGGACCGGAATAACTGCCCTCTTTCATCTATATATTTATCAAGTTTATACATTCCCAAGTTGGCATCCATGTCTTCATCAACATCTTAATGAAAGTGCATTCAGTTATAATTATTTCCGCCATGGTAGAGCAAATTATCTTTTTTGCGCCGTTCCCAATTTCGTTTAATATTCAGGTTTATTTACACTGTAAAATCTAAACCTCACAGTGCATTAATACGTATTTATGCATATATATATATATATATATATATATATATATATATATATATATATATATATATTATATATATTGTGTGTATGTGTGTGTGCGTGTAAATATATATGTCATGATACATAATAAATACAAATAATTATATATATATATGGATAATATATAAGATTATATATATATATAATAATATATTATATATATATAATACATATTATATATATATATATGTGTGTGTGTGTGTGTGCCTATTTGCATGAATGTATAAAATATATAAATATGTATTCATGCATTGTGGGAAAGAGTATTCATAAATGCGTGCATTTACTCTCTGCTACATACATTCTTATGCAGATACAAAGAGGTCCGTGACAATATTATTGGCCAACAGTTACACAGTATTCTGGACAAAAGATTTTACATAAGAAAACTGGTATCTTACGTTCGTCGCCTTGTATAAATAAAATGTTGTTATCCATGAACTAAAATGCTGTTGTTTCATCCATTTCATCCATTTACCATTTGAGAGAGAGAGAGAGGAGACAGAGACAGAGAGACAGAGAGACAGAGACAGAGAGAGTATGTGTGTGTGTGTGTCAGTCTCCCTATCATTCTCTCATCTGTTCCAAAAATCCCCGAAGTAAGAGTCTGTGACCAAAAGCGACAGAAAGAGGACAACAAAAAGTAAGGGGTTGGGGGTGGGAGGTTGGGGGAAGGGAAAGGGATTATATTTGACATGTTTCGTTGGGGCCTAATCACAAGAACTTTGCTTAATTACTAACTTTGTTCCCCTTTGATCAATTAGTTTCTGCCAAAGTCAATACTGAGGAAGGTCCGGAAAGTATCTCGCTCTAAAACTAGGGGTTTACTGATTGTCTGAGTCCCCCCCCCACCCCCCCCCCCACCCAACCCCCGCCCCGAAACCCCAGTTATCTTTTCTGATACTGCTACTTTGGAAGCCTTGCTGGGGTGTGTACATTTGCACACCCCTTTTTGCGCACTTTATACATATGTGTTTGCATGTATTTATATATGCGTATATATATATTGATATATAAGTGTATACTATATATATATATATATATATATATATATATATATATATATATATATATATATATATGCAAATGGAGACTTATTGCCTGAAAAGGTTGCGGTCAATCGTCGACAGACCATTAAGTCCCTCTTCTCTCCGAATTTATAATTTTCATCACATCAGAGCAAAAATCAAATACAAATATATATATATATATATATATATATATATATATATATATATATATATATATATATATATATATATATATATATATTTTTATATATATATATATATATATATATATATATAAAAGTAATTTGAAAAGCTATTGAATAGGAAGGATAAGAAGCTGATCTAAATGAAACATGAACGAAAGGGGTTAGTGTAAATTTTAGTTCAGTTATGCGGTCAAAACGTAACTGGTTTACAGGTAAGACGTTTCGTTGTATGGGAAACAGTAGCTGAATAGACTGTAAGGAAACTATATGTAAAGGAAATGTTCCAAAGTTGTGGGAAGCATCACTGTTTTGGTTGCACATGAGAAAATGTGAGAACAATGAGTGGAAGAATTATACTGCCAGAACGCTGTTAAGTAATTGTGGGAAGCTATGGGAAAGAATTTTTATTGGAAAATTACAGATAATGGAAGGACTCCAAGAGAAGAGGTTTTCTGCTTAGATAAGAGGGGGAGTTAATCAAGACTTGAGAAGCAATAACTTCGAGAATATGAAAATGCTGCATGCTATGATTTTATGAACAGAAAACATTTATTATAGGAACTGATAAAGATACTATACAGAAGGGGATGAGTTTTTATTTGCTGCGGAAGGTTGTTATTTTAGAGAAATTAAAGTTTTAGCGTGAAAGTGTATCGGGGACAGAGTTATGTGTCTTTGAATGTAGTGATGACAGGAGTTATGGAGAGTGCTGGCACTGATAGAGAAGAAAAGCTTCAAGTAGTGGTGACAGTTTTAGAAAGTTTTTGTAACAGAGTGAAAGTTGAATATAAACGTTAGAAAAAGCCGTGATGAGAGTAAAGGAAACCAAGTAGACGCAGTGATCAATCTTGATGTGAGTGGTGAAAGAATGAAAGTCATAATTCGTTCAGTATTTGGGAGTACATGAAATTAATAATGGTTGGATTGGAAAACACTCGCATCACAAAGCAACTGAAACAAATGAAATTGTGATTATGTTAAATGTGAGTGAAAAAAAAACCTGAAAGTACAATAATTCAAGACATTCTAGTTTTCAAAGGGTAAGAAGTGCAGTGATGCAACAAAGTGGTAAACAAAAATTTCGATTTGCTTGAGCGATGTTGACATGTTGCTGATTCTACGAATGAATAAACAGTAAATGTTATCGTTCTATTTCAAGTAGTATGATATTATGAATAACTTCCCTAATGAAATGCAATTTATATCTATATATATATATATATATATATATATATATATATACAATATATATATATATTTTATATATATATATGTGTGTGTGTGTGTGTGTGTTTGTTTGTAATAAGAAATTTAGCCACACACACGCGTGACATTTTTTATGTTTATAAACATTAAGCCAAAAGTATCATTCAATATCCAGTTCACTATACCGGTTTAAGTTTTGCGAGTATTATGTATTCTATATATATATATATATATATATATATATATATATATATATATATATATATATATATATATATATATATATATATATATATATATATATGAATGATTAGTAGATTAGTACATCACCGTGATTCATATAAATTGTTCGAGCTACAAATGTCCTTTAATAACTAATTCGCTCTACCTCGGAATTAATATATTTTCATATATGTAAACCGAAGGGGACGAAATTATGATCAATTAAAAAATTTCCCTTCGGTTTACATATATGAAAATATATTAATTCCGAGGTAGAGCGAATTAGATATTAAAGGACATTTGTAGCTCGAATAACGTATATATGTGTGTGTGTGCATGTAGAAATTAGTTTCCAGAGGCACTAAATAGACGGTAATGACAATAAACTCGATAATTAACACGGGAAATACTGCCACTCCCCCTGTTTTCCAAGCCGGCAACAACGTTCCTTCCCACTAATGATCTTCGATATCGAGAGAAGCCTTTGAGCGGAGCGGTCCGCCGGGGAAAGCGCTCAAAGGGAAAAGGCAAGAAAAAAGGGGAGGGAGATTTTTGAAATCTCGCCTTTAAATTCTGTCCAAGTTAGAAATGGTGACGCCAGCCCCATTATCTATTACATGTTGGAAATGGGTCCAGGCCCGAATTTTTGAAGCACTTCTCTCATGATGATTGATCGCCGTACTTCGGGCGGACTTTTCCGGCAGATTTTCTTGTTCGTGATGGTTGTTGTTGTTGTTGTTCTGTCAAATTGAAGGAAATACAGCTCCATTATAATTTTGTTTGTTTGAATACACATACATAGGTACGATGATGTTTATCCACACATACTCACCTACGAGTATACTATTTACATGCATGTGTGTGTATGTATACATGCGTACAGATATACATATACTACTTACAAAGTACTATCGGGACAAATGGAACGGAGATTATGGTCCTGACTGATTTTTCTGCTCAAACATTTTCCAGTGAACTGGTACAAAGAAGAACAAGTTTACAGTAGCCGCTTTCCCAATTTTCTTTATAGTATTTTGTATGTATAAATATATGTGCATGCATATATGTATGTATGTACACACATACATCTAAATAGTATAGGTGAATGTATGTGTGCATAAGCTTCGTACACCTGTATTTGTATGTAAATATACTCTCAAACAAACAAAATTCGAAAGGAACTGTTATATTATAAA
This sequence comes from Macrobrachium nipponense, assembly GCF_015104395.2. Taxonomy (NCBI): domain Eukaryota; kingdom Metazoa; phylum Arthropoda; class Malacostraca; order Decapoda; family Palaemonidae; genus Macrobrachium; species Macrobrachium nipponense. The sequence goes on along the minus strand of NC_087213.1, from coordinate 69,878,533 downwards.
CTAGGAGAAAACATAGTACTTGCAAACATACCAACGGCCAAAGAAAAATGTCTTGCACCTACAAGAAAGGGGCGGAGCGTTGTTGACAGAATTAGGACGCTAATCATTTGCCTCGTTTCCCAGTACACCTGGTCGGGATTATTTCTCAATGGAAATCAACACCCCTATCGTTTGGTTATCCTGCGGACGAGGTTTAATTACGATCTACCTTTCTTTTTTTTTTTTTTTTTTTGCGGACGAGGTTTATTTACTTGTTTTTTTTTTTTTTTTTTTTTTTTGACGAAGTTGCGGACGAGGTCTATTTACGTTTTTCTCTTCTGGTTTTTTTTTTTCTTCTTTTTGGACGAAGTTGCGGACGAGGTTTATTTACTTTTTTTTTTTTGACGAAGTTGCGGACGAGTCTATTTACGTTTTTCTTGTTTTTTTTTTTTTTTTTTTTTTTTTTTTGACGAAGAATTGCGGAAAAGGTCTATTTCTCTTCTTTTTTTTTGACGAAGTTGCGGACGAGGTTTATTACTTTTTTTTTTGACGAAGTAGCGGACGAGGTCTATTTACGTTTCTCTTTTTTTTTTTTTCTTTTTTTTTTTTTTTTTTTTTTGAACGAAGTTACGGACGAGGTCTATTTACTTCTTTTTTTTTGACGAAGTTGCTATAAATACGGGGCTGTATGATGTGTTCCAAAGTCCGAGGATACGTACAGCGCATCGCGCTCTTAATGAATCCGTGTATGTTTACCTCTTCAAAATTCTATGGACGACGACAAAGCCGGAACTTTCAGTGAAATTCAACTATCTAGGCGAGCTTAGCTCAGAAGTTAAGGAGTGTGCAGATGTTAATTTTGTGAAGCCGTACCAAACAGCAATTCCTGGAAAAGGCGAACAAGGTTAAATTTGTAAGGTAATGGGAATATGTTTCCTTTAAAGAAATGCAAGTGTTTTCATTTTTTAAACGTAAATATAGAGGGTAGCACAGAAACTTAAATTGTACAAATATCTCTTTCGTTGTTAAGAAATTCACAGTCTCGTGAAGAACAAATTGTTAAAAATCCATGTTATGTTAAAATATATATCTCACTTTACACTTAACATCGTTCAGGTGTTCGAGAGTCTTTGGTTTTTACATGGAAATATATTTTAACATATAATTGTGGATTTTTTAACAATCTCTTTCATTGCCATACACGGTGACAAGAACCTGACATCCAGAGGAGCTTGAATTCGAGGAAACCAACATTGAACCAACAAAGAATGTCCAGCCACACTCGCAGACAAAATTTGCCCAATTTTTTGCTGACCGGAATCTCCGGATTCGAACGGTTTTTGGCATTTCTGGGAATAAGTTAAATTTGGCCTCTTCTAAGCCAGTTTTTAAATTGGGGTCCAATTTCGGCCTTGCAATAATAAGATTATTTTTAAATAATTTAGACGCATGCAAAAATGTTATTATTAAAGGTAAAAGCAAATGACATGCATACAAAAATAAAAGAGAAAAATACCCCGCCGGAAATGGGTGGACGCACATTGGCCAGAAAGGTGTATCCCGTCTCTTCCAGGACTGGAGGGGCATCAGCATGTCCCCTGGAATGACCATAGTCCCTGATATCCACAATTAAGCGGACAAATAGGCCCACTTTATAGAAAAAAATGTAGGATGATCTTTGGACTTTTCTGGGAAACAACACGTGTCCTTTTGAGTTATAGGTGTGTGGTACACACACACACACACACACACACACACACGCCAATAAACTTCTAATGATATGGTCGACATTGCCAGTGGCTTTTGTGGATACGGTTCACACACACACACACACACACACACACACACCACACACATGTCCTATAGTAAAATTAGTGATATCAAGTACGGTACAGCCAACTCTGAACATGTTGGCGCAGAAAATTTTCTGATATCTCGTTAATTAGTTTGGTAGATTGAAATCAGTAAGTAACCAAGAGGTCGATGAGGTGTGACATCGCTAGCATTTCAGGACTACTACGAGATTCAGGGCCTCTGTAACACGGTTTTTTCGCAATAACTTTTTATCTATGCATTTCATAAATATAACGCTTATTCAGAATACATATTATATCAACACATAAATTTTGAGTGTATTCTACACTACGTAGGTTGAATAAATTTGGTACTTATAATGTAAAAGTGACCTTTTTTGAAGACGGGCCAGCTTACTCAGAGAAAAGGTTTCGAACGCACTCGTTACGTAACTTATGACAGCATTTCTTCCCTCTTTCCCGATGGATGATTGGCTATACGTAACGAAGGCTAAACCTCTGGCAACAATGGCATACAAATTTAAATACAGCAAAGCAGTACACCTTTATGAACTCTGGAACCTCTCCACTGATAATTGTCATAATGAACAAACCAACAAAATATGTTAATAAATACAAAAACACTTCGATTATTAGTCTAACTCCCAAAATAAGTTTCCAAAGAAATTACAGTCTACTTTATAGGTCACAATCAGATTGACAAGATGTAGGGAATAGTTGGTAATTATCAAAAACATAGTAGACAAGCTTGATTTGATAACTGCAATATCCAATGTCAAGCAATTTTTATTTATTGGCTATCTACCTATTTACTGAAAAAAAAATAGCCGGTACCGTATATTGGCTTTAAACCTTCACCAATAATTATCGTCAGAATGGTGACTTCATGAGGCTCCACCCACTTTCGCCTCTTTATAATTCAGGATAACACCGAAGGCTACCATGGGCATTGTTGGATTAGAAAATTTAACTTCTGGCTATAAAAACTAACTTCTCGAGTAGTTGTAAGAAGTGCTAAATGATCATCAAGGATCCCAGCAGTTGGCCTAAACGTTTAATTCATGTATATTACTGCTATACAGTTGTATTACTACGCTAGCACTGATACCCCACCCACATCTATGTATCGTTCCGCCATTCATAAAGTCTTTGGGTTTCAGAGCCGATGGAATTTCTGTCTGGTGGATGGGCGGGGCAACATTTAGTCAAAAGGTGTTTGTTTACCTTGCTTACGTAATGAATGTTTTTCGACTCTTGGCTCGTAATCTTTGGCCATGGCGTCGGCTAGATCATTTTTACTCTATAAAAATTAAAACTATCCGGTTTAGGTTATTGATAATGCTGACAAAATTTGTGTGTGGTTGTAAAATATACATATGTCAACTTTCAGCTACATCCGATGCTTTGACAAGGAGCAAAGTCCAAAAAACCGTGTTACAGAGACCCTGAATCTCATAGTAGTATCTTAATAACGGCCATTGTACGTATTTATCTAGCCACACACACACATACACATATATTAGTATATATATATATATATATATATATATATATATATATATATATATATATATATATATATACGTATATATATATATATATATATATATATATATATATATATATAATATATTGTAATGGAGCTAACTTATTTGATTAATTTTGTATTTTTGCTATGCTTTTGACTTCGCACATTAAAGTAAGTTTCTGTTTGTTTTTGTCCTGTTTTGTTTACGTATGTCTTTTGAAGGCTGGACTTGGGGTCTTTTCCTCCCCCCAAAGGGTAGTTGTAGTTTTCATTGGTACGTCACCCATGTAAGTGTCTATCTTTTCATGTTTGACGGTGTTTCGGCTGTTCGTCACCTATTTTGTTTTCATCTCCGCTGATGATGTGGGGACCTTCTGGGTGATAAAACAGCAGTTAACGGCTCCCTATAGAGAGGTCTTCAGCTCCCAAATTTTCTGATGGGTTACGGCAGTTTGCACGAATATTCTGCAGCTGGTGGCATCTTAGAGGTGTTCCTTGCCATCCCCTATGAACAGTACTTTTGCTGGTGTCTCTTCAGTTCGTGTAAGGGATCGTGTGATGCCCTTCCTTTGCAAGGCGTATACTTCGGGGTTGTGTGATGCCCTCCCTTGCCTTACGTACTTTTGGAGGCGAACCTCGCCCGTCATTGCCCTTGTCCTCAGCTTGCCGAACCTCTGGAGTCGTTAAGGGGCCTCCCAGGGGCGGAGGAAAGGGCAAGATCCCAGACCCTGTGTGTTTATCAAAACTATTCTCACCTATAGAGACGACTTGTGTTGGGTGTCTCCTACTTTGTGGCACTGCTGGAATTTACCGTTGGAGACGACACTTCGCTGTGTGATGCTAAGAGAGATGACTTTCATGAACCATAGGATTAGTGGAACAATAGTGAGTTGTTGGTAACGGGATGATATTTATTTTTCATAGTACTAATGTGTGTTTATCTGTTATTCAAGTGTGTAATTTAATTAGGTTTAAGGTTAAACTCTTACTTTGTCTCTTACTATCATAACGACCCGGTCATCTGCGGTTTCTATCTCCCCCTAGTAACTTTTTCTTTACTTTAGTGTGCTAGTTAGCTAGGCGAATGTATTTTTGGAATATATTTTCTTCCCTTAAGTACAGTATTCAAGGGATTTCTTTGTAATTGTAAGATTTTAGTTGTAATAAATATTAAGTGTTCGTTTAGTCTCTGTATCCTTCTCTTTGAGGAAGTACTTTGAATTGTTTATATTCTGGTATGAGTCCTACTCATTATCATAATGGTAAGGGCTTTAAGGTAGATCAAAGAATATATATACGTACATACATACATAATACACACACAGGCATGTATATATATATATATATATATATATATATATATATATATATATATATATATATATGTGTGTGTGTGTGTGTGTGTGTGTGTGTTTGGGTGTGGGTGTGGGTGTGGGTAGGTGGTGGGTGGGTGTAGGTATGTGTATATAGTAATGATTTTTATCGTTCGTATTAATTGCAGATCTCCAAGTGTATAGGCATGGTTTTCTACAGTCTACAACACTGGTATGCTCTTCTTTGTAAAAACTTTTATCTGAAACACTAGTTTTATCCTAATATAATTTTACTCATTATCTGTGTTATTGTTTCGTCAATTGATATTTCTTTAGCAACAGATTGAACAACGAAACTTTTTCTTCCTTGAAAAAACAACCAAAACCAAATGCAGAGTTCAATTTGCAATAGCGGATGCCTTGGGATTATCTACGACTTAACGTTGTCCAAAATTTTGTATGTAATATAAAATAAAGGGCAACTTCATTTAAAAAAAAAACGATATTGGCATACGAAAAACCTTAGCAGGGCACTTTGAAAGACTAAAGTCTTATACTTTGGGGATTTACCGGAAGGGGTACTGTGGACCATTCAATTTACGTAAATGACAAATACTTTTTAATTTCGTAGGTAAAATATCATTGCGCTATTGCTACAAAACGGAACTATTTTCCTTTACAAAGGATTATCAAATTCACGCCAGTTTTGTCAGATTTATCGGAATGGTTAAACAGATAAGGGATGTAGGCAGAACATGAGAATTTATGTGATTTATAAAAACATATTGCGAATTATCTTATTGGAAGTATGCCATATATTCTTATCCTGCAGAGCGGTCTCGTTGTTTAATCCTCCCCTGTAAAGAGAGCAAGAATAAAGTTCCTCCTTTGAGGGAAGACAGAACATACAGACAGCTATGATATAAAGAAGGAAGTAAAAGACTTCACGAAGCCCAGGCTGCCATTATCAACCGTGTTCCACAAACACACACACGTTCAAAACATTAATTTGTTTGAAAGACTGTAAGAACTTGGAGTTCCACAAACTATAGAAGACACTCATTTAGACTTTCAAGTTTTACTAATCACCTTTTGTAACAAAGCGTTTTCCGTATGTTGCAATGTTTACCTATAATCCACTTTAGGTTTATCTTACCAGAAGAAGAAATGTCTCAGACTGACAGAAGAAAGTATAGGTATTTCATCACAAGCAGTGAAATGAGAAACGGAGGTAAATCAGAGATGTTTGTTTGTATGGAGTTCATACGTTCCACGGAACCATTGGTTATTCAGCAACGGGACTAACGGCTTTACGTGACTTCCGAACCACGTCGAGAGTGAACTTCTATCACCAGAAATACACATCTCTCACACCTCAACGGAATGCCCGAGAATCGAACTCGCGGCCACAAAGGTGGTACGCCAACACCATACCGACCACGCCACTAAGGCTAACTCAGATATGAACTGTATTACAGAGAATTAAGAATTCGGTCGGGTTTTGCTGGCAGTTTTCTTGCGTAACAAAATATCTCTAAAATATTGTAGCTACGCTTGCTGTACAGGAAAAGCTACCTCCAATATTTCAGTTGATATTTTCTAGGCACAGTCTAAAAAATCCGCTTTTTCTCGGCTAGGAGATGCACTGTACCTAAGGCTTTTGCTAAATTCTGCACTGTTTGCAATTAGCATGTATCAAAATGAATTTTGTAATATCTGAAAATTCGGTTCACGATGCAAATTAAGCAATTACTAGAATAAAACTAAGCTGGAGGTATTTTGGATCCAGACTCATTTCGAGCTAATTCACCAGCAGGAAATATTTAACAAGTTCACTCCACTGTTTTGTGCTCCTGATATCTGAGCCAATTTGAGTATCCTACAAAATGCATAAATTTTGTAGTTGCGTTGTCAAGTTTTTCAAAAGTCACCCAAATCTCCCCAGGTGTAACTGTTAATGTTTATATAAAAATTCTGTGAAACGTTAAACCTTGCTTAATTTTCATTAAACTGTAATTCATTTTCTCAAAAGGATATATCATTATTGTATGTCATTGTAGTAGTAACATTAACTTGCTTAACTTCCATTATGAAATTGTAGCTCAACTTCCCAAAATGGTAACCACTAGTTTCATGTATCTACTTAATGTGATTTATAATCTTATATGTTTATGTTATTTGTACTTGATGTTACAACTATTTTTCATTGTAGGCCATGTACTTGCAAGAACAAAAGAGATTACTGTCTGCGTTGTCTATTTTTGTATTATATCTCTTTTTGGACAAATTTGTACTAATAGTTGTATATTTTGTCAATAAAATAACTAACTAACTAACTATCTGGCTGAGAGTTACCATCCAGAAAATGCAGCTCACTTTAACAACAATAAAACTTCAAAAACCAACGAAAATTACATGAAGAGAGAGAGAGAGAGAGAGAGAGAGAGAAGAGAGAGAGAGAGAACATTCACCATACGTATTAATAATCCCTCGAGATTACGGAATATCCCAGAGCTGTGAGCATTCATACGCAAGCCCGAGAAGCACAAGCACTGGCTGGGCACAACACATCACAAAGCCTCTTCCAGCAGACACAGATACCGACTTGAGCCTTCCGTGAGCTGCAACTGAGCTGAACGCAGTATGTTTCTTGTTTAATATGCGATTGATGAGAGGAAGTGAAAATGTTCCCCACCCCCCAACCCCACCCCCATTTTTTTTTTTTAGTTTTTTGCAAAAGAAAACTATTGAGGTGGCTTTGTCTGTCCGTCCGTATTTTTCCTGTCCGCCCTCAGTCTTAAAGACTGCGGAGGGTAGAGGGATGCAAATTGGTATGTTGATCATCCACCCTCCAATCATCAATCATACCAAATTGCAGCCATCTAGTCTCAGTAGCCTTTGTTTAATTTAAGGTTAAAGTTAGTCATTGTCGAGCGTCTGGCACCGCTATAGATGCCAACACACACACACTTCCGGGCTGTAGGTGAAATTTTCATGGGTCGTGGCTGGGGAGTTTCATAGGCCGTGGCTGAGAGTTTCAGCATTATATGCTGTACTGCAAAGTCGCTGAAGAAAGTTCTGTGCATTTTTTACTTGTTTTTGATTGTCATCAGATCGTCCTGGTTATTTTTTTTTTTATTCTACCTCCTCTAGGGACGTTGTTCAGAGGTTGAGTTTTGTTTGTTTGTTTGTTTGTATGGTTCTTTACGTTGCATGGAACCAGTGGTTTATTCCGCAACGGGAAAACTGGTTTACGTGACTTCCGAACCACGTCGAAAGTGAACTTCTATCACTAGAAATACACATCTCTCACTCCTCAATGGAACGCCCGAAAATCCGACATCGCGGCCACTGAGGTGGCACGCCAACACCATACCGACCACGCCACTGAGGCTCTTGGTGAAGTTTTGTACTGAAGTTACGTGCCGATGCGTTCTTGTCTCTCTCTGCATTTGTATCCAGATTCTAGTCCGACGATTTTCGATGTAGTTTGTGGAGGTATGTGTGTGTTTTGAACGTCTATATATTTAAATGCAGAAGCAATAAGCAATCTAAAATATGTATCTCGTTCTTAAATGCCTTATGCGGATCCCAGTCAGCTATTGGATCCAGCTCGACGCATTTTAGCCTTCGTGAATAACTTACCTTGTAATAACCTCTACCACCGCAGCCATCTCTTACCATAAGGTATGTGTATTATTCTTAGGAGCTCGTTACTTCTGTCAGTTAGCCAAATCTGAGTTTAACCATTCAAAGATAAACTATATACTGTTTTATAATCTTTAAAACGCTTCTTACGGTAATTATTTACATTTTGTAATATGCCTCAGAAGCATAGGTTCGAAGATATTTACATTGGGATGTTTAAAAATCGCAAATATATAGAAAATATTGTATTGCACGTTTTCCCTATTGTTTATTTCGATATTAACAATGGCCAGATAAGCAATTTATTTTCATATAAAGAAGTCATTACGGGATTGGCCGACACGTAAGTCGATGGCTAAAGTTGTCACCCAGATTGGTTTTCGCCAGTTAATACCTGTTAGTCGTTTGTTCCTCTTATCGGATCAGTCCGTCCGTGGACATGAATATTTCTAGTGTCAGAGGTAATTCACGGATGACCCGCTTCTGCAGTGGATAACCATTCTCCAGCCCTTCTTAATTAAGTGAAAGAAATTCTACACTTGATCACAGTGACTCAGACATGAATAGTGTATGCCGATGTTCTTTTACTTTTCTGTAAAAAATAAACATAAAAAACTATTGCGCCGGCTTTGCCTGTCCGTCTGCCCTCAGATCTTAAAATGTACTGAGTCTAGGGGGCTGCAAATGGGGATGTTGATCATCCACCCTTCAATCATCATACATACCAAATTGCAACCCTCTAGCCTCAATAGTTTTTTTGTTTTATTTAATGTTAAAGTTAGCCATTATCGTACTTATGACAACGCTATAGCACCCAACAACATAGGCCACCACCAGACCATTGCTGAGTTTCATTGGCCGCGGCTAAGAGTTTAAAGGGCTGTGACTGAGGCCATCATCGGACACGAAGCTTGACGTCGAGGCACTGTTTTTACTTGTTTGTATTATTTCCAGAAATCTGGTTCACATCTGTGGTATACTTTCAACGCTGAAGCTTATTTATGGTTACGCTATCCACTTTAATATAATGTTATATTATTAAATATTACTACTGTCAAAATGCATGTATCCCCTCTTTGACTGTTTAAAATATTGTGTATAAGATTTTGGCAACATTTTTTCAGATTCCTAGATAGCTTAGAGATAGGATGTTTTAAATGTGTGTTCAGATTTCTGCATTACATATTGTAAAAGAATATATAACGTAGAATGTAGAAAGAGAGTGATTTTCTTTGTCCGTTCAAAACAAGGATTGTTTCCCTAACCTGTCAACACGTTTGATTAGAGACCTCAAAGTCTTCCCTGTTTTGAGATTTCTCTCATAGCGTCTGATAAGGGACTTTTGCTTCAATCTATCGAGCGGCTATGTGGCTGTTGAGCTAGTACATACATGAATGTATACTTGTTTCATACGCATTCGTCTTTGTCAAAACCACGTGCAGATTTCACATTTTATCTGTAAAGTTGCGTCAGATTTCGAAGCTTCTAGAAAGAATTATTGCCCAAAATGTTTTGTGTCATCTCCACTGTCCAGCTTCCTTAAGGAAGAGAAATTCATTGCATCATAGAACCGCGAGGCGTTCAAATCTCTCTCTCTCCTCTCTCTCTCTCTCTCTCTCTCTCTCTCCATCACACGGCACTTTTGATTTTAAAGTAACGTAACGATTTCATACTTACTGAATGGTCACTTGTAACTTGTAGATTTCAGATTTGATATTTCTTAGTTTATTTAGTGTTATTTAGTGCTTTTTGTGGAATCTGAACAAACATTTTACAAGTGTGTGTAACGGCGCCTATTTCTGTGAAATGGTGAATTTTTTTAAGAAAGAAGTTGATATACCAAGGTAAAGTGTGTTATATTTTTATTAATTGCAACTAATAACTAATAGTCGGTGGTTTGGTAAAAACTAATAACTATTGGTTACGATGGTTTAGAGAACTAATAACTAATAGTACAATGGTTTGAGAGAAACTATTTACATTTTTACACATTGCAAATTTTTGTGTTTTGTTTGTTTCATTTGGAGTGATTTTTATGTTTTGTGCACTTATTCATTTTCTTATTGAAGTGTGTGTTTTATTTTCATATTCTGTGTGGTTAATACTTTTTGCAATTTTGGTATTTTCCACATTTTTCTGTGTTTTCATTTGCGTTCACAATTTAATTACCTTAGTTATTTTCATTACTTAATCGTTGCACATTTAGTTAAATTTAACACTTGTGAATTAATTTGCATTTACTTAGAATTCTTTTCAAGTTTTATTATTGTTTAGCACTTGTGAATTAATTTCCAAATTTCAATTATTGCCTAACACTTGAATTTTGATTGAATTAATTTTCTTGAATTTTGTGATAAATTAATTTTGATTAAATTTTACTTAATTTAATTCAAGAATTAATTAAACTTTACTTTGTTTTCAAGTAACAGTAATTTTCCCTGATATTGTGAATTTCACTTATAAATTTTGAGTTTAATGATAAATTTTTGTATTTAAAATTTTTGTAAGTGTTTATTTTCACACCAGCATATAATCATATTTATGTTAGATAGAAACATAGAGTGGTAATTGATCTGTTTTCCTTCAATTTACTTGAAGTGACTTAGAACCAGGGAAGTACTTAGACTTTTGAAATCAGGGAAATACTTAGACTTTTAAAGTTGTTGATGGAGTGATGCCCTTTGATTAATTTGATTACTTACAAGATTACTTCACACCTGTTTTGATGAACTTAGTCTGATTTTCTGCAATACTGGTAAGTTGTTAAGGGATCACTGTTGCCTTTAGAGTATTCAGTCGTTTAGTACCTGTGATGAGGGTTCAGGTGTCTGGCTTTTGTGAGGTAACAATTAATGAATGGTAAGTGTAGTAACCAGATACTTGGCACTTCGTCACAATATTCTATCAAGTCTGTAGTTCGATTCCACTGAAATAATCAGAATTTTATAGTACAGTGTCATATTACAAAGGATTTGTTGATGGAAAGTACTTTAATATAAAAGAAATTCGAATACAGCGACGTTTCCACTCCATGATCAAGACGAACTATCAAAGAAATGCCGAAGTCAATTTTCGGAGACTTTTTTTTTTTTCTTTTTTTTTAATATTCTGGTTATGGCAGCGATGGAGAGACTATGACAGCTTCTAACTTTGGGCTAGTTCCCGTATGAAGCGCGATAAGTCATTTGAAATTTGTGTAATCCACCACATAACACTTATGGAGCTTTCATTGGGTGCATTGTGGGAAGGAATTAGTCTACAAATATGTCATTTTATCATTTCGTCATCATTATTATTAGATATAATATTAGCGTTAGTATTAGTAGTCATATATTTTTACAAAATTTTCAAGATTCGCTGCACAAGAAAGGGGCCTTATTTACCCTTTATTAAAATTGATATTATAGAAGGATTTATTATTATTATTATTATTATTATTATTATTATTATTATTATTATTATTATTATTATTATTATTATTATTATTATTACTATTTTGTTCTAAGGGGTCCACAATAATGAAAAAATGTTGCGAGTCGTGTATAATTTTAAAACTCTTTACAAAAAGTTTTCGAACCCTTCCCTGGGTTCATCTTCTACTATTATTATTATTATTATTTCAAAAGGAATTCTTATTATCATCACTGTTACGAATGGATAGCATTATTCGAAATGTACGTAATATCTGAAAGCTTATTGTTGCCACCATGTAATTGTCAGACTATCGTTTCTTACGTGCCAGGGTCTTCTCAGGACATTGTTTTCTTCTATTTTGACGCCAGCTAATTTTCCTCTCTCTCTCTCTCTCTCTCTCTCTCTCTCTCTCACACACACACACACACACACACACACATACACACAATTGCATAAACAATATGCAATGATGAGGATTCTGATACGTGCAGTTCCTAACTGCCGCCCACCGAAATAGTCTAGCCATCTGATATATGTTTTTTGAAGAAATGGCGAACAGTCGCTTCATCCCCGTGGGATTGAACTTGGGGACCTCGCTGGCGACGCGAGGAGGGTGACCACCGACCCACGGCGACATTAAGAGAAACCTGAATATAGACCATACCGAATTGCTGTGTGTCGAAACTTTCATACATATGAAAGGGCAAGTGCGCACAGGGGGCGCGTGCGCGCACAGACACGCTATGTGATAAATGTCCTCGAAACAGTTTTTCGCCCATTTGTCCAAAACGGACAGGGAATATTTGCACCTGGGTGTAGTCTGTCATCATTGCTGGATGAAAGTTTGAAGTGGCGTTCCACCACTCTCTCTCTCTCTCTCTCTCTCTCTCTCTCTCTCTCTCTCTCTCTCTCTCTCTCTCTCTCTCTCTCTCTCTCCTAAAGGGAAAGGAGTGGTTTTAGGAATAGGTGTGGATGGGAATTGTCCCTCTCTCTCTCTCTCTCTCTCTCTCTCTCTCTCTCTCTCTTTCTTAAAGGAAAGGAGTGGTTATAGGAATAGATGTGAAAGGAATTCTCTCTCTCTCTCTCTCATCTCTCTCTCTCTCTCTCTCTCGTAGTAGCCATCTTGCTTGGTGAGACGTACCCGCGTGAAGTCACAATAAAAATCAACAGATATCACAAGTTTAACATACGACTAGAATTTGAGAAATACTAGAAGTGTTCGTGAACTATCGGTGATAATATTTAGTGTGAAATAGTAGGATAAAGCGTCTTCTAAGTATAGTTATCAAGTGTAATACTATAAATCATAACAAGATGGCAGTAAAGTTCCCACTGCGGGAAAAGGTGGCGTAATTTGGCGTGCTTAGCAGATTCACAATACGATGAGGTAGCAGGAAGGGAACTGGCATTTCTCATCTATGAAATCAGCAACAGTCCTAACCAAAAAGATACAAAAGCATTCATAGATATATTAGAAGGATATAATCCTTCAAACTGGAAAACAAATCTAAATGAAAACATCTTGAAAATAATTGAAGAAGTTCCAAATAAAATCCAAGTGGTCAAGAAACTCATAAAGAAAATATACATAAAACCAACATATTCCGACAAAGAAAATGAATAAGGTGAATCTTGTGAATATACTATTGATGCATTAGGAAAAAGAATGCCAAAAGCATGCAAACTGTGTAAGGTTTGGTATAGCATAGTCAATCCACAAAACCTAATCAGAAAATGTGCTGCATGCAACATTCCGACCCATCACAGTGTGCTGAGGTAATACAAGATTTGAGAAAGATACAAGAATTTTTTGTTCAACATGTCTATCATGGATAGACAATGTTATTAAATCAAGATTGAATGTACAAATAGTTGAGGATGAAGAAAAGAAGGAAGGAGGAAGAAGAAGAAGAAGAAAAAGAAGAAGAGGAAAACGGAAGAGAAGTAAACAAAAATGAAATGACAGAAAAAAAAAATAAGGAAAACAAAGAACAAGATAAAAGTATGGATGCAGAGATACTCATTGATACTACATATGAGGCAATAAAGCAGCATACCTACGAAGAAATAAATTACGATATGACAACAGAAAAGCAAATCCCGAAGAGGCTCTACCCAGATCTATACAATGACGGGAAAGAGGCAAAAAATAGACAAGAAAGACAAAATCTGCAACCTTTTGAAAGAGGGAATTGCAGATTTGGGAGGAAAGATGTTACTACAAACATCCTAAGATATGTCAAAACTATGAAATATATGGTAAATGTGCATACTTAGATGGATATGGGGATGATTGCAGAGATCTGCATCCAAAAATATGTAAAAACCTAAAAGAAGGAAAGGATGTAAGTTCGACAAAAAATGCAAATATATGCACCCTGTAGCCATGAATCATAATCAAATAAATAACCAACCAAGTAATAAAATCCAAAATAAGAAAGAAACAAATAAAGAGAGAAATCAAGAATATCAGGTAAAAAGAGAAAAGCAAACCACCAATGAGATATGCAGAGGTGTCAGCAAAAATTTCAAAGCATCAGCTCCGAAATTCTACTCAAGAGATAATAACTGTATTTATTATGCAAGAGGATATTTGCAGAAACGGAGAAATTGCAGATTCAGACACAAAATTAATAATTATGATGAAGGAAGATCAAATATTATGGAAAAGTTGGATTTTTTAATGTCAGAATTTCTGGAAATGAAAAAAAAGAACAACATACCAGAACAGGAAAGAGACATGGGAAAATCCTTATACTATCAGTATTAAATGAAGGAGAAAAACACGCAAAACCATCATCAGTGATGAATGCGCAGGGTTTAGTTACGAGTAACTCAAAAAGAAAAATAGAGTACTTAGAAGAACTAACCCAAAATGAAAAGAAAATAGATATAATGAATATAAGTGAAACCTGGTATTCCCAAGAGACTGGGAATGATGATCAAATAAAAGGGTTCCAAACTTATAGATCAGATAGAAAAAATAGGAATCAAGGGGGAACCGCAATATATGGGGAAAGACAAAAAACAAGGAAAAAATATATGAGAAATATAGTAACTCAGAATGTGAACTAATAGCGGTAGAATTTGAATCTGAAAAATTGATGAACATAGTAATATATAGACCTCCTAATACTAAAGAGTTTGACATAATATTGAAAAATTGGATGATATAGTAGAAATCACAAGGACTGGACTATTCTCTATCTGGTGACTTCAACTTTCCTTTCGTAGAATGGAAAGAACGAATAGGAGATTGTGGTTACTTACTTATATATAGAGTAATAGTAGTGCAGAAGATAAGAGGCAATTTGAAAAGCTATTAGATATGCTACTAGAATACAACATTCAACAAATAAATCACCTGCCAACAAGAAAGGAAAAATACTTTAGACCTAGTATTTGTGAACGAGATGAATTATGTTAAAGAAATAATAGTTTATAATGCGAGTATTTCAGACCATAATGTCATAGAATTAACAGTTCATTCCAAAGCAAGTGAAAATAGAGATAAGCAAGAAATGAAAAAGTGGGAAGGATATGGAAATACAACTTCTACAGTAAAAAATAATATAAAATGGTCAGAAAATTAATGAAGAATTAAACAAAGATTGGGATAACATTTTCGTAAGTGATGACATAAGGGTAAATACCGGAGATATTATATAAAATATTGGAGATAATAGTGGAAAAATATATACCGAAGAAGAAAAGTAACATCATTCATGCATACCAAGAGCAGAAGGATCTTGTTCCAGAAAAATCAGAAAAGTGGAAAAAAGGTCTTGCAAAAGAAAAAATGCATGGAAAGTTATAGAACTAAAAAGTAAGATAGAAAAGCAGAACAAAAGATTATACAATCAAAAGAAAATGAAAAACGGGACTTGGAAGAAAAAACCCTATTAAATATCAAGCAAAACCCCAAACTATTATACTCATATGCGAAGAAGATGAATAAAAGAAGAATAGAAATAGGCCCTCTGAGAATTGAAGGAGATTAACGAATGAAAAAAAGGAAATTTGCAACATACTGGCAGAACGATATATAAGAGAGAATTCACCCTAGAATAGATAATGAAGATAATGATATAGAAGTAAGGGATGAAAATAGTGAATATTTAGCTGACATAGATATTAATGAAGCTGATATTGTGCAGGCTATTAATGAAATTAAAAATGGAGCTGCTGCAGGGCCTGATGGAATTCCTGCTATTTTGTTAAAAGAAAGTAGTTTCATTCTATCGCAAAGCCACTTGCACTATTATTAAGACAAAGTGTAGATACAGGCAAGATATATGATGAGCACAAATTAGCATATATTACCCCTACTTTCAAAAGTGGATCAAGACTAGAGGCAAGTAATTATAGGCCTGTGAGTCTAACATCACATATTATGAAAGTGTATGAAAGGGTAATGAAGAAAAATATATGAAACATTTAATAAAAAATAATTTGTTTAATAAAGGACAACATGGTTTCGTACCCGGAAAAAGTACACAAACCCAAACTGTTAGTCCACCGTGAAAACATATTCAAAAATATGAAAAGCGGAAATGAAACAGATGTGGTTTATTTAGACTTTGCAAAAGCTTTTGATAAAGTAGACCATAATATATTAGCGAAGAAAATTAGAAAAACACAATATCGTGGATAAAGTAGGAAGATGGTTAAAAGAATTTTTACACACAGAAAACAGATAGTTATTGCAAACGACGAGAAATCGGATGAAGCCAAGGTAATATCCGGTGTGCCGCAAGGTACGGTGTTAGCTGCAATACTGTTTGTTATTATGATTGAAGACATAGACAATAATGTTAAAGATTCGGTAGTGAGTAGTTTCGCAGATGACACAAGAATAAGTAGAGAAATTACTTGTGATGAAGATAGGAACGCTCTACAAAGAGACCTTAACAAAGTATATGATTGGGCAGAGGTAAATAGGATGGTATTTAACTCTGATAAATTTGAATCAATAATTATGGAGACAGAGAAAGAAGCTATATGCATATAAGGGACCTAATAATGAGACCATCACAAATAAGGAAGCAGTTAAAGACCTTGGTGTGATGATGAATAGGAACATGTTATGCAATGATCAAATAGCAACTCTGTTGGCAAAAATGTAAAGCAAAAAATGGGAATGTGTTACGGCACTTCAAAAACAAGAAAAGCTGAACACATGATTATGCTGTATAAAACATATGTTCGTAGTCCACTTGAATATTGCAATATGATATGGTACCCACACTATCAAAAGGATATTGCACAAATAGAGAGTGTACAAAGGTCCTTTACAGCTAGAATAGAAGAAGTTAAGGACCTAGACTACTGGGAAAGACTACAATTCTTAAAATTATATAGTCTAGAAAGGAGAAGAGAACGCTACATGATAATTCAGGCATGGAAACAGATAGAAGGAATAGCAGAAAATATCATGGAACTAAAAATATCCAGGGAGAGGAGCAGAGGTAGATTAATAGTGCCCAAAACTATACAGGAAAAATAAGGAAAGCACACAGGACATTAATCCACTACGCACCAGCATCGATAATGCAGCGTCTATTCAATGCGTTGCCAGCTCATCCTGAGGGGAATATATCAGGAGTGAGCGTAGATGTGTTTAAGAATAAGCTCGACAAAATATTCTAACTGCATCCCAGACATCCAAGATTGGAAGATGCAAAATATAACCGGAAGATGTAACTAGCAACTCTCTGGTAGACACTAAGAGGTGCCACACTGAGGACCCTGGTGGGGCAACCCGAACAAGATGTAGGTCTGTAAGGTCTAAGGTCAAAAGGGAGAGGAGTGATTTTAGGAATAGGTGTGAATGGGAATTGTCCTCTCTCTCTCTCTCTCTCTAGAAAAGAAAGACAAAGTCTGCACCCTTTAGAAAAGAGGGAATTGC
This sequence comes from Macrobrachium nipponense, assembly GCF_015104395.2. NCBI lineage: Eukaryota > Metazoa > Arthropoda > Malacostraca > Decapoda > Palaemonidae > Macrobrachium > Macrobrachium nipponense. The sequence goes on along the minus strand of NC_087213.1, from coordinate 69,860,929 downwards.
AGATTCGGTGAAAGATGTTACTACAAACATCCCAAGGTATGTCACAATTATGAGATCTATGGTTAATGTGCATGACTAGACGGCTATGAGGATGAATGCAGAGATCTACATCCCAAAATATGCAAAAACGTAAAAGAAGGAAAAGGATGTAGTAAGTTCAACAAAAAATGTAAATATATTCACCTTGTAGCCATGAATCAAAATCAATTAAATAATGAAATCAAAAATAAAAAAGAAACAAATAAAGAAAGGAACAAAGAACATGAGGTGAAGGAAAAAACAAACCATCACCGCACCATGGAACGTCAGCATCGAGAATCCAAGCATCAGCTCCAAGATACAGTGCAAGAAACAAGAACTGTATGTACGATGCCAGGGGATGGTGCAGATACGGAGAAAATTGCAGATTCATACACAAAATTAATAATTGTGGTGAAGGAAGATCAAATATATTGGAAAAGTTGGATTTTTTTATGTTAGAATTTCTGGAAATGAAGAAAAGAACAACATACCAGAACGGGAAAGAGACATGGGAAAATCCTTATAATTAGTGATGAATGCGCAAGGTTTAGTTATGAGTAACTCAAAAAGAAAAATAGAGTTCTTAGAAGAACTAACCCAAATTGGAAAGAAAATAGATATAATGAATATAAGTGAAACTTGGTATTCCCAAGAGACTGGTAATGGTGACCAGATAAAGGGGTTCCAAACTTATAGATCAGATAGGAAAAATAGGAATCAAGGGGGAACCGCGATATATGGGAAAGACAAAAAACAAGGAAAAATATATGAGAAATATAGTAACTCAGAATGTGAACTAATAGTGGTTGAATTTGAATCTGAAAAATGAACATAGTAATATATAGACCCCCTAATACTAAAGAGTTTGACATAATAATAGAAAAATTGAATGAATGATATATGTAAAAATCACAGACTGGACTATTCTCCTATCCGGAGACTTTAACTTTCCTTTCGTAGATTGGAAAGAACGAATAAGAGATTGTGGTTGTATTTATACATGAAAAAAAAGAGAGCAATAGTAGTGCAGAAAATAAGAGGCAATTCGAAAAGCTATTAGATATGCTACTAGAATACAACATTCAACAAATAAATCACCTGCCAACAAAAAAGGAAAATACTTTAGACCTAGTATTTGTGAACGAGGTGAATTATGTTAAAGAAATAATAGTTTATAATGCGAGTGTTTCAGACCATAATGTCATAGAATTAACAGTCCATTCAAAAGCAAGTGAAAAAAAGAGATAAGCAAGAGATGAAAAAGTGGGAATGATATGGAAAATACAATTTCTACAGTAAAAATATAAAATGGTCAGAAATAAATGAAGAATCAAACAAAGATTGGGATAACATATTCGAAAGAGATGATATACAGGTAAATAGGGATGTATTATATAAAATATTAGAGAAAATAGTGGATAAATATATAACGAAGAAGAAAGTAAACATCAGTCATGCATATTCAGAGACAGAAGGATCTTGTTCCAGAAAATCAGAAAGTGGAATAAAGGTCTTGCAAAAGAAAAGAATGCATGGAAAGTGATGGAACTAAAAAGTAAGATAGAAAATGCAGAACAAAACATTACGCAATCAAAACAACATGAAACAAGGGACTTGGAAGAAAAAACCCTAGTAAATATCAAGCAAAACCCCAAACTACTGTACTCATATGCGAAAAAGATGAATGAAAGAAGAATAGAAATAGGCCCTCTAAGAAATGAAGGGAGATTAACAAATGAAAAAAAGGAAATATGTAACATTTAGCAGAAAGATATAAGAGAGAATTTACCCCTAGAATTGATAATGAAGATAATGATACAGAAATAAGGGATGAAATAGTGAATATTTATCAGACATAGATATAATGAAGCCGATATTGTGCTGGGTATTAAAGAAATTAAAAATGGATCAGCAGCTCGGCCTGATGGTGTCCCTGCTATTTTGTTAAAGTAGTTCATTCTATCACAAAACCCCTTGCAATATTATTATGGCAAAGTGAAGATACAGGCAAGATTTATGATGAGCATAAATTAGCATATAATACCAAAAAATAATTTGTTTAACATAGGACAACATGGTTTTTCCCCCGGAAAAAGTACACAAACCCAACTGTTAGTCCACCGTGAGAACATATATAAAAATATGATAAACGGAAAAGAAACAGATGTGGTTTATCTAGACTTTGCAAAAGCTTTTGACAAGGTAGACATAATACATTAGCGAAGAAAATTAGAAAACATAATATAGTGGACAAAGGAGGAAGATGGATAAAAGAATTTTTACACAACAGAAAACAGATAGTTATTGTAAACGATGAGAAATCGGATGAAGCTAAGGTAATATCCGGTGTACCAGAAGGTACGGTGCTAACTGCATTGCTGTTTGTTATTATGATTGAAGACATAGACAGTAATGTTAAGGACTCGGTAGTGAGTAGTTTCGCTGATGACACAAGAATAAGCAGAGAAATTACTTGTGATGAAGATAAGAACTCGCTACAAAGAGACCTTGAAGTATATGAATGGGCAGAGGTAAATATGATGGTATTTAACTCTAATAAATTTGAATCAATAAATTATGGAGATAGAGAAGGAAAGCTATATGCATATAGGGGACCTAATAACGAGACAGTCACTAATAAGGAAGCAGTTAGAGACCTTGGTGTGAGTGATGTTGAATAGGAACATGTTATGCAATGTTCAAATAGCAATTCTATTGGCAAAATGCAAAGCAAAAATGGGAATGTTGTTACGGCACTTCAAAACAAGAAAAGCTGAACACATGATTATGCTTTATAAAACATGTTCGTAGTCCACTTGAATATTGCAATATGATATAGTACCCACACTACCAAAAGGATATTGCATAAATAGAGAGTGCACAAAGGTCCTTTACAGCTAGAATAGAAGTTAAGGGTCTTGACTACTGGAAAAGACTACAATTTTTAAAATTGTATAGTCTAGAAAGGAGAAGAGAACGCTACATGATAATACAGACATGGAAACAGATAAAAGGAATTGCCGAAAACATCATAGAGCTAAAATTATCAGAAAGAGCAAGCAGAGGTAGATTAAGTGCCCAAAACTATACCAGGATAACTATGGAAAGCATACAGAACATTAATCCACTACACACCAGCATCGACATTGC
>NC_087213.1:69805258-69852758 GCF_015104395.2 Macrobrachium nipponense | reverse complement strand
CGATAGCTTTATCAGAGCGTTTGATAAATGATGCCAATGCAGCCCCTTCTTAACACGTCGGATATTTAACACAGTGGTGGCCTTAATAGCTATTTTATTGGCTCCAGTAGAAAAGAAATTCATATCACCAGATTAACTTTGTCCTGCCCATTGTTCAGGGTTCTTTAGTCGGTGATTTTACTTCCCAAGTTCATACCCTTTATCCGAAAGACAATTTGTAATCCTTCTGACAAGCAAATAAATGACACCCAAGTTATAGCACTTGGCCGAAGCCCTCTTGATGGAGGTAATAATAACGGAAAATAGCACTTTTTAGGTCTTCCAAGAATGGAGGGTCACAGCTGGCAGTCCTTTCAAATGTAAAATTGAAGTAGAACCCTTGTCAGCCATCAGCCTAATGAATATGTCAGCTGAATATCATGAAGGAAGCCTGAGAGCAAGGTCTACAGACCTTGCCTGAGACTATACCCCTCAAGAAGACCGCATTGCACAGTCACTCATTTAAGTTCATGGACGTCTGGGTGTTTGAGAGAGATTTCCATTTCAACCCTTTCTGTATGACAGGTGTTTGGGAATGCCAAACTGGCCAAATGTTCAACTACCTAACTCTTACGTCACTATACAGGCCCCTTATCCAGAAAGGGGTTGGATGGAATTCAGCTTTATACCCGGAGACATCCATGAACTTATATGAGTGAATATACGTCCGGGAACGTCTAAAGTGAGATGTGATAGATTCCCGTTCCACTGTGATCACATAAATCTGCTTTATCATTTCAGTGAACTGGTGGGATGAAGTAATGCTGATGAAACTTGTGAAGCCAGAATATCAGCGAGCTCTTTTGAGTTTTCCTTGGTCGTGTGGAGAGCTGGTAAATGTCGAAACAAAAGGTGTCCTCACAAGACCTCCCTACAGTAAAGCATGGCATAAACACGCTTCGGCAACTAATCGCTTGTATAAACAAACAGGTTACAAACAAGTCAACGGTCATAAGTTGAGAACGAATCTTCGGCAAAATCATATGAGCTACTAATAAGTCGTTGACTTGTTTTCAGCTTATTAGTGCCTTGTTTATTATAAGTTATCCACGTGCGTTTCTGCCATCTTTTAAACAGCGTGGATTCATGCTAATAGGTGATAACTTTCCCGCATAGTCATTCTAGGGCTTGATCGCAAACCATTGTTAGTTGCTGTCACACACGCATTTACGTGCACGAGAAGTTATAAAAAGATTTCCTTTTCTCATAAAAATTGTCAGTCTCGCCTCTCATTGTGTAATATACTATGAAGGAGCTTTTCTCTGCCTTTCCAGGTGATAGCCTGGTTCTCTAGCAGATGCCATGCTGCTTCCAAACATTCCTTCTTCAAAATACTGTTTTTGGTAAGATAAATGACTACTACTTCCTTAATTCTGCTAAATTTCGTATCCGAATTTGAATAAAATCTTTTTTTATTTACTGTAGTCTATGTTACATCATAAAATATCACGTGTTTTCACCATCAAATAGTTAAATATTGTGTGTTTGTTTGCCAAGTAGAATTATTTTTTCCAAATCTTTCGGGTCGCAAATTTAAGCCTAGGTATTTGTTGGCGTAAAATAAAGGGACCTGCCGTAGAGGAAGTGTCTCACTGAACTCGGTGTTTTTTTTTTTTTCTTCTTTTTTTCTTTGTAGGGTTATAGACGGGTGTCATTTTCGATGGATTCGCTTTCTTCCAGTAATAGTTTTTTACTTTCTCTCAATTATCTTTTTGTCTCTCATCCGTAACCGTCTAAACATCGACAGTTTTGGCGCCGAAAATCCAGTGCACGATATGTGATGCAAGCAACTGACTCGAAGAATTTGTACTGGATGATTTATTAGACAAGTTGCCTGAAGGCCCCCGTTAATGCACAAACTTCGCGCGCCTATAAAAAAGAATCAGCGAGGGATTATTTTTTTTTATTCTTTGTCAGCCGATTTTGTTGTTCTCCAGTAATCTGTCACAGGCTGCAGCGCTTATGAAGAATATCCGAGCGTCATTTGTTAGCTCGGCGAAACTTGTATGGCAGTGTTTACACCCGAGCGGAAACTTCCTTCATTAAGACTGCTGAGATGAGAGATGAAGATGCGCCCCGGCTCCGGACTATCTATAGCAGTCTTCGGACTCAAAATGGGTTTCTCCCCTTTTCGCACAGGAGATTGACAATTTTGCTCCTTAACATTGATTTCCTAAACTATAATTTTTTATGGATGTGAGTCGGGGGTGGGGTAAGAGATGGGGGGGGGGGGTGTAGGGAGATATTTACATATCTGGCACTGGACGTTTTGCTATTCTTTTGTCCTTCGTTTATTAATCTTGTGTCTTACGTTTTTGCAACATTTGCGACTTGCATTTAACGATTAACTTTTCCATTGTGATTCTTAATCTATTTTCTAACTTACATATTTCTACTTTATTATTGTCAGGTTGGTTTTTTATTCACATGTTTATTATTGCTAGTGTAACTTTTTTTATATATTGGGATTTTCAGATTTATTATTGCTAGGTGAATTTTTTTTATAGTTGCATATGTAAATCGTTTATTACTGCTAGGTTAATTTTTTTAAATTGCATAATTATATCAGTTATTATCGCTACGTTGATTTTTTTTATTTGCATATTCATATCGTTTATTGTTCCTAGGAAGTAAATTTGCTTATGCTTGCATATTTATATCATTGATTATTGCTAGGTTAAAAATTATTGTTCATATCTTTCCATATTCATAAATTTTATTGCTGCTAAGTATTACCATTTTTTATATTTGCATATATATATATATACTAATTATAAAGATGCTATTTTCGTTGTTTTTTTATATAGATATGCGTTATTTCTTAAACAACAGAAAAAATGTTCTTGCTGTAACTTTTTTTTATATTGATACTTAACTGCTCGTTTCAGATTATTGCTCACATAATTAAACGACATATTTACTTTCATATCCAAGAAACTCTGGTGCCTCTTTCTTCCTTATAATTTCTAGTGTTCTGTTAAAAAAAAAAAAAAAAAAAAAAAACTATTGAGATTATTGAGATGGCTTTGTCTGTCCGTCCACCCTTTTTCTGTCCGCCCTCAGATCTGGACAACTACTGAGGCTAGAGGGCTGCAAATTAGTATGTTGGTCATCCACCCTCCAGTCATCAAACATACCAAATTTTAGCCCTCTAGCCTCAGTAGTTTTTATTCTATGTAAGGTTAAATTTAGCCATAATCGTGCGTCTGGCTCACCGTAGGTACAAACAACACAGACCACCACCATGCCGTGGCGGAAAGTTTCATGGGCCGCGTCTAAAAGTTTCATGGACGGGGGCTGGAAGTTTCATACAGCATTATACGCTGTACAGAAAACTCGATAGCGCCGAAGAAACTTCGACCCGTTTTTTACACGTTTTTTGTGATTTGTGATATTAGTCATAAACTATTTTTGTTGTTGTTGACGTAGATATTTGTCACGTTTTATCTTCATTGTCTTTATAAATAGCTACAGCGACAACACAATCAATAACCAGAAGTTCGTTCTGTCGCCATTGTTGTAGGCTTTTTCACGTCATAGAGAAACAATTCAAAGAAAGCCTGAAAAAATCAGTCCAAACGTAAAGTAGTCGTCATGAAAGTCATAAAATCATCAAAAATTACTAAAATATGATTCGTCGTCTGCCTCAGGACCCTGATACTACGTATAGTAGATTCACATCAACCATGCATATGATGTCTAGGCCAGTCCCTTACGACGCTCCTGATTGGCTGTTGATAATCCAATCACACACCTGGAAACTCTCGGTCTCTCGTGAGAACTCTCGAGAGTGACTGAGAGTTTCCAGCCCTGTCATTGGCTTATCAACAGCCAATCAGGAGCGTCGTAAGGGACTGGTTTAGACATCAAATGAACGGCTGATGTGAATCTACTATAACTAGATTTGTAAACAAAGATATGTCCCGTTTCCTAATTGCTTTTGAAAAAGTAACCCCGTTAGAGGTTAGTGCCATCAGTAAACCTTATGCGGTGCACTATAGGCATTACTTTAAGGTTGTTTGCATCGTCCCTTCGGCGCCCAGTTGCGACCCCTTTCATTCTTTTTACTGTATCTCCGTTCATATTCTCCTCCTTCCATCCTACTTTCCACCCTCTCCTAAAAATTGATTCATGTGCAACTGCGAGCTTATCCTCCCGTTGCACCTTCCAAGCCTTTTTCTATAAATTTCCGTTTTAGAGCTAAATTCGATATTATAGATTTTTAAAAAAAAGTGACTGCAAGAGCCTCTCGAGAAGAGGAGACCGTTCGATGACGTCATAGGTCGAAGTTATTCCTTAAAGCAAAACCGAAGGCGACGAGTGTGTCTCCGCAGGTGTTGATTCCTCGGGATTCCAGAGGAGCCTTGGGAAATATTGGCTATCTATCTCGGGAGAGGCTGATCTCGCACGGAAGACAGGGGTGGACAGAACGGAGAGAAAAGGGGTGAAGGAGGGAGGCTGAAAGATAATACACAAAAAATACATACATACATATATTCATACATACATATGTGTACAATGCAAGAGGCGAAGAAGGGTGAGAGAGAGAGAAAGAGAGAAGAGAGAGAGAGAGATTAAAGGAGAACACATAGTACATATGTATACATTCATTCATGTGTACAGAGAAAGAAGCGAAGAAAGGTGAGAGAAAGAGAATATGATCATAGACAAAAAGAGAGAAAGAGAATAAAGAAGAATACATACATACATACATACATACATACATACATACATATACATGTTCATACGTGTAGGTATATTTACAGTGAAAGAGGCGAAGAAGGGTGAGAGAAAGAGAATATGATCGGTGAGAGAGAGAGAGAGAGAGAGAGAGAGAGAGAGAGAGAGAGAGAGAGAGAATGGAGCAATACGGTACAGATCCCACCTAGAATAAATTGTCATCAGAAACCATCAACTGAAATGCTATCGAAATATAAGAAGAAACAATCGCACGAAAACAATGATTGTTTCCTTGCTTTATTAACTAATTCAGCGCGCAATTCTGATCTCTGTCTGAGACAGGCTTCAAAAACAGTAAAATCAGACATAATTGAACAATCATTTGAGCGCGAATTTACACTCGCTCTGCTTTCGATCCGATTGTGCAATTTGATCATAATTCATTATTTAGATAATATCTGTAGCTGAATATTTTTTTCTTATTTGACCAGAGCGAGGCCAACAAATACGTAGGTCAATTGTGGGTTGTTTACGTGGACACAATGTATAATACTTCATTCTTGTAAGATTTACACTGTGTATAATAACCCACTAGCTTCTCGATTTTCCTGAATTTCTGTATACGTTTTTCAGTGAAAGTCTTAGAGTACAAAAGGATATTAATGAAGAAACTCTCCTTTTCCAGGAAGCTTCGAACCCATATACATACATACACACATACACAATGTGTGGGGATGCATGCATACAAGAGGATAAGTTTCATATCCTGGACTGAGAAAGTTGATTCCTATAAATTGCACTAAAGAGATTCCCAAATTAAAAAAAAAAATCTCTCTCTCTCTCTCTCTCTCTCTCTCTCTTTTTAAACGGCTACTAGAAGATTCCCTAATTTCAAATTCCCCCCCCCTCTCTCTCTCTCTTTTTTTTTTTAAACTGCTACTAGAGAGATTCCCTAATTCCCAAATTTCTCTCTCTCTCTCTCTCTCTCTCTCTCTCTCTCTTCTCTCTCTCTCTCTCTCTTATTAGCTGCTATGGAGAGATTCCCTAATTTCAAAATTCCCTCTCTCTCTTTAAACTGCTACTAGAAGATACCCTAATTTCAAATCCCCCCCCCCCTCTCTCTCTCTCTCTCTCTCACTTTAAACTGCTACTAGATAGATTCCCTAATTCCCAAAATCTCTCTCTCTCTCTCCTCTCTCTCTCTCTCTCTCTCTTATTAGCTGCTATGGAGAGATTCCCTAATTCCCCAAATCTCTCTCTCTCTCTCTTATTAGCTGCTATGGAGAGATTCCCTAATTCCCAAAATCTCTCTCTCTCTCTCCGAATTGTTTTGTGGGAAGGCTCGAAACTTAAAAATTAACTTCTTCAGCAATGTGTGGGGCATCGACGATCTCTGTGCCACGACACCCTTCTTCCTTTTCGGGATATTTTTATCAGTAACCTCCCTTCCTGCTTTGCCTCATTTACACCTGAAATTGGCCAATTTCCCTTTGGAATGGGAATATTATTCCTATTTGACACGTCCCGGCGATTTTCTACAAATCGGGATATTTCCCCAACGTCTGAACCAACATGAACATTTTTTTCTTTCTGATTCTTTTATATATATATATATATATATATATATATATATATATATATATATATATATATATATTATATATAATATATTATATATATTTAGGATGAGGATTTCCCATAATTTGCAGTTTGTCAGTTATAAACTTTCTACAGTTTCTATGTAATATTGTCTCAGTGTTGTGAATGTCTAAGGTTGAGATATGAGCGTATCACTTAATATGTCCTTTTCGTGTTTAGTTCTCAACTACTCGTTATCAATTGGAATAAGGAAATTAAGTATATCTTAGTTTAACCAGACCACTGAACTGATTAACAGCTCTCCTAGTGCTGGCCCGAAGGATTAGATATTTTTACGTGGCTAGAAACCAATTGGTTACTTAGCAACGGGGCCTACAGCTTATTGTGGGATCCGAACTACATTATACTGAGAAATTAATTTCTAATCGCTCGAAATAAATTTCTCTTGATTCCGCGTTGGCAGAGCGGCGGGCGAACTCTAGCTACCAAATCAGTTGGCGAGCACGCAACCCACCCGTGCAACGAGGAACTTTGGAATAAGAAAGGTTCAGATAATAGTATTGTTGTGATACAGAATGAGACTAAAGAGAAGGAGAACGATTTCCTTGTGATTTACTGAAAATATGGATCCGCCTTTGGGATTTCAATACAGAGTCTTCCATCTTCTTTGGGAATAAAAACAAACCGTAAAAGGAACATTATGTAGATAGATAGACAGACAGACAGATACGGAGATAGATAAATGCAAAATGTGTGTGGTGTGTGGGAGAATGACAGTCATCATAGTATACTTAGGTATGAACGGTAGTCTTTTTAACGGAAAATCAAGATATTAATTGGAGAGAGAGAGGGAGGGCGGGGGAGGGGGTGGGGGAGAAGTTGGAGGAGGGAGAGGGGCATATCAGAAAGCCGATAATGAATAACCGAATTCAGTTTTCTCTTTTATCCAAACAGAGCAAGCAAACAAGGGCGACTGCGTAATTGCTCTACCATGATCCTTTGAAAATTGCGAGTCATTTTGCTTGTATCGTTTTCTTTATAATATTATTTTCGTGATATAACTAGCAGAAAATCATTTGAACTAATCATGAAAATTGAACTAGGGACGACCTAAAAATCTCTTCAGAGAGTCACTGACATGTATTTATAAACCGTTATGCGAATCATAGGACAGTTTTTGAAATCATAATTAAAATGACAAAGTTTTTTGACCTGAATATCCACTGGCTTCGCAGACATTAACTTTCAACGCTGTTGTATTTCATATTTTATTTCTTTCTATATCCATTCCTGATTTTTTTTTTTTTTTTGTACGGAAACTCTAGTCATCATTTATATATAGATAGACCATTGATGCTGTAGAAAGTTCTAATGAATTATACTCTGTTCTTTCCATCTGTCCACCCGCCTGTGGTGTTTGCGTATGGTAACACTGCGTCCCAAGCTTTAGATAGTTACGCTATGTGTAAGTTTTAGGTAAGTAAAAGGATATCTGGGTGTACATTTGCAACTGAAAAGTGTTTTAATAATTTACTGTATGCGAATTACACCGTTAATATTCGAAATAGGATATTGTTATTATTGTTGAATGTAAGCTGAATGTAACTATCGAAAGCCCAGGACGCAGTGTTCCCATACGCAAACACCACAGGCAGGTGGACAGATGGAAAAAAAACCGAGTATAGGTGCAACTATTCTCAGTTCACCTCTAAAGTTATATGCATAAAAGCTCTTGTTTTATGTTCACTGTTTCATTGTGTTTTCCATGAAAATGTGGTGCGTTTTAAAAAATATCCTTTAAAATTTAACTCCTTTATACCTGTCCATCAAATAAGACTGTAGCCGTGTGGAAATGAAAATATTATATTTTAGATTTATTCCTTTTAAATTCCTTTTACCATTAGTGTACAACCACGCTACTGCTATTAGTTTCACCACTCCCTCTATTCGATCCAAAAAATATGTAATAATGAGTATTTTTATATTTAATCCATCTATTAAAAAGTAAGTTTTCGGTTAATGTTAGTATTATGGCCCCGTGATCTCTAGATATTTTCTTCGTGTCTTTGTAAGCTCAGATGTCCATTATAATTCTTCCTAAAATCCTCCCCAATTTTTTGTCTTCCGCTCTTCCATTTACTCAAATGAAATTGTAGTCTCAAATAATATAAAACCGGTTTTAATTCACTTTCTTCTTCTCTTGTATATGCACCTAAGCTAACTTCCCTGCAATCCTATTAAGCATATTTCATTACTGTGTTTTGTAATGCTGTGTCTGTTTTCTTTAACTTTTTTATATGATTTTGAGGGAGAGAGAGAGAGAGAGAGAGAGAGAGAGAGAATACATTTAGATATGCTCGCCTTGTTCCTCATATCATATCATAATTTAAATAACAAGAGAGAGAGAGAGAGAGAGAGAGAGAGAGAGAGAGAGAGAGAGAGAGAGGAGGATTGGGGAGATTTTCAGTTTCTTCTTCATAACAGATCGCTTCTATATCTCCAAGAAAATGTTAGCTATTTCCGGGGAAAAAATATTCCTCATTTGCGTTTTCACTTTGATACAGAAATAGATATTGTGTGAAACATTCACACTGATAGCTTAGCCTTTCATACTACAATGTGATACTAAAAAAAAAAAAAAAACAAAAAAAAAAAAACAAAAAAACAAAAACCCTTATTATTAAAATTAATTTATTTCCTGAACTATTGTGAAGACGGTCTCAAGAATCTTTTGGGCTAAATTTAATTTATTTTTTTTTTTTCTTTGAATTGTGTAAAAGCTTGACGTTTTTCGTGTTTTCGTACTTCCTAGAACTTTAATTTCCTAATTAGTAGATATACCTCGTTTCTTTAGGACACTGCCAGTCCCACAGCATTAAGAGTTTATGGAATTTTCTCCCTTGACACGAGAATATTCTAGTGATATAGTAAATATTGCTCTCCCGACATAATGACATTTGAGCGGTAAAGAACAAATAACACAGCACGTCATTTAACCACACAGGAGCGTCACTTGTTTAATTACTCATTTTAGGTTTATAATCTTACATCGTTACTTTAAAAGTAAGACATAAATATAAATGCGACTAAGGACTTGAATAAAAGGCCAGAGGAAAATTCTGTTGGTGTCTTCTCTGTCTCTCTCCGAGTCGTTCTATGGTCTCATTTGATGTGTTTCCTTTCTTATCTCTGCAAATATGGACAAAATATTGTTCTAGAGTGACGAAACTTGGTGACAGGTTATGGAATGCAATTGTATTTGATCTATCTTATTTTCATGCATAACATAGAATTCTCTCTCTCTCTCTCTCTCTCTCTCTCTCTCTCTCTCTCTCTCTCTCTCTCTCTCTCTCTCTTTGAGAAATATAGAATGGAAATGATTGAAATTTGCGGTAGCGTTAGGTGATTTTTTTTAATGTTCTGATTATCAGTCTATCTCTTTATCTATCTATTAAACACACATGTATATACATTTATATATATATATACATAATATATATATATATATATATATATATATATATATATATATATATATATATATATATATATATATATATATATATATATATATGTGTGTGTGTGTGTGTGTGTGTTGTGTGTGCGTGTTCGCGAGCTCGTGAATGCGTAGAAATTCACAGAGACAAAACTGTGAAGAATTATGTATGCACGTATGCATGCATTAATGCGTGTATATCATACGGCATTTGCGCTCATAAATAAAAGTAGTAATATAAACTCCCATACACAAAAGAAAGATTGCACCGACAGCAACCTCTCAAGAACCATCTCCCCTTTAACGAATGCTTTCCTTTCACATCCCTGTCCGGACACCCCCCCCACCCCACCCCCCCCCCCCCAAACCCTGCCAACCGGGACTCCCCCCAAAAAAAAAACAAAAAAAAGTACTATCTGTTTCCATACAACAATTAAAGTTTATGAACGACTACGAGAAACAAGCAAAAATAAAAGTAACAAACAAACAAACAGAGAAAAGGAACAATGTGAGGAGGGAATTTTTCCTGGCGGATTTTTAGTCTTTTCCTTTATTCTGTCTGACTTCGGGCCATTTTCTCCCTTCGCCTTCCCGTGCTTTGGGGAAAATTATTCTATTTCTGAATTCAGTGATAGTACCGTCATACAGAAGACTTCCCAGACGGAAGTACAGTAGCTTCATACGAAATCCTTACAAGCTGGAAACACAGTAGTGTCTTGCATCATCTAACTTGGATGTACCGTCGGAATTGTGCAACCGAAGTGTCCGGATATCACATTTGAATAGAAGTCTTATGTCATGAAATACTCTTCTTGACTATAATTCTTGCGCATTCCAAGTGTAGGGGACTTGCCCTGTATAGCTCTCAAGATAATAAATAATAATAATAATAATATAATAATAATAATAATAATAATAATAATAATAATAATAATAATAATAATATAATATGGGGAGGAGTCCATCTCTTAGGTTAGTATTATTAAAAAAATTCTATTTCAACGGCATTTTAGCTTGTAGAGTCCTTCTCCACATCTTCCTATTACTATATTCTTCTAGTCTGCAGGCAGTTGGATAATTGAATTTTCCAGAGGACGTGGAAAAATATTTCTGTTTTTTTATAGTTTTATTTCATGATGCCTCGACACATGCTGGTGGTCATACAGTGGAAGAATGAACAAAATTAAAAGATGGCCAGGTATTTAGAGAAGGAAGGCTGTATTAAATCAATAATAATATCAATAATAATAATAATAATAATATATAATAATAATAATAACACTCAGCTACCCTTGCAGTAATAAGTGTACGAGCACCAACCTGAGGGAGTGATAGAAAACGATCACGCAAAGATCCTCTAGGACTATGGTATCAGAACGGATAGGTGATACGTGCAAACAGACGAGACGTGACGTTGATTGACAAAGTCAAGAAGAAAGTTTATCACTCATTGATGTCGCAATACCCGTGGACACCGGAGTTGAAGAGAAAGAGAGGGAAAAAATGGATAAGTATCAAAATCTGAAAATAAGAAATAAGAAGGATATGGGATATCCAGTGGAAATCGTACCCATAATCACTAGGCACGATCCAAGATCCCTGAAAAGGAATCTAGAAAAACTAGAGGCTGAAGTAGCTCCAGGACTCATGCAGAAGAGTGTGATCCTAGAAACGGCACACATAGTAAGAAAGGGATGGACTCCTAAGGAGGCAGGATGCAACCCGGAACCCCACACTATATACCACCCAGTCGAATTGGAGGACTGTGATAGAGCAAAAAAAAAAAAAATAAAAAAAAAAAATAATAAATAAATAAATAAAAAAAAAAAAAAAAAAATAATAATAATAATAATAATAATAATAATAATAATAATAATAATAATAATAATAATGAAGGAGGACCCCTCTCTCGAGGGCAGTGGCATTGAATATTATAGATGTTTCAACGGCATTTAATTTGTATAGAACTCTTCTCCAATTCTTCTTACTGTCTTTTTCTCATCACATGTAGCTGGTATATCAGGTTTGCCTAAGGAAATATAAAGGTTTTAGTTGTCCTTAGGATTATTTTTCCTCTGATGTGTCGACAGCTCACAGGCAGTCACTTAAGAGAGCATACAAGAAAGTGAATTAAGATACTTTATTGTACACTCTCTTAGATGACTGCCTGTGCGCTGTCGACACGTCAGAGGAAATAAACCTAAGACATCTGAAACCTTCATATGTCCATAGGAAACCTGATATACCAGCTACATGCTGATGAAAAAAGACAGTAAGAAAAGAATTGAGACGATTCTATATAAAATTAATGCCATTAAAACAGTTATAATAAAATAATCTTTATAGGCGATGACTTAAGCCTACGGAATAATACCAAGCAAAACTGCTCGACCCCTGCTTGACCTGAACCTGAGATCTTATGTTCTTAATACCAGTATACCTGAACGACACCAGAATCTTATTTTAATAAAAGAGATGCTTACGCTCGGAATTAATACCAGCACTGCTTACGACCCCTGCTTGACGTGAACATGAGATCTTATGTTCTTAATACCAATATACCTGAACGACACCAGAATCTTATTTTGATAAAAGATCACCTTCAGCATTTTTGAGAATTTTTAGAATTTCCAAATATGAATGTTATTGACCAGTTACTAAAATTGAAAACATCGCTGAGCCAGAGAAGCGGATGGTTAGAAAAATAGAAAAAAACGATCTATAAAATCAACTCGCTTAATTCTGCCATTCTCTTTAACAGTATTTGCCTAGAAGAGGGTCTTTCACCAAAATATATTATTGTAATTATTATATTATTCAAAGATTGCAAAACAACCCCCCCTGCTTTAGTTCTGGTTAAAGCCTTCATTGGAAATAGATTCCTAAATGTGGATATAAGGAACCACTACATTTTTCTTGCTCCCCCCCTTCCCCCGCAAAACCCCCCCCCCCCCCCCGCCCCTCGGGGGAACAACAAAACTCCCCAGATAGACTGCAGGAACCAGGAACAAGTTTTCGCTTCCGAGAGGAACATCATAAGTTCTGGGGAACATTTTCATCAACTTTTCCTTCTGTCGGAATCATACTTGAAGGAAATGCGGTGTATGTCCTGGTTATTGATATATGTATATATATATTTAATATATATTATAATAGAAATATATATATATAATATATATATATATAATGTATACCATATATAAATAATTAATTGGTATATAATAGGTATATATGTTATAATGGTATATATATATATATATAGTATATATATTATTCATATATTATATAGATACATACATAGATATATTATATATATATAATATATAATACAATAAGATCAATTACCCTATATACCTATATTACCTCTATATATATTACCTATATTATAATTATATTAGATTTATATATATTATTATATATATATAAGATACATATTATATATTATACTTAACTAATATATTATCATACATATTAACCATATCTGATATATGTATATATTATATATATATATATATTAATAATTTAACATATATATTTATATATTAGCTTTGATGATGAATAATAGTGCCAAGACTAGGAAGAACATTCTTTAATATTACGAGCTTTCGAGGTTTAAAACCTCATCTTCAGGCTGAAAAAATGGCAAGGATGAGAAATCACTAAAAATTACATTAAAATGAATTGTCTGATTAAAAGCTTCAGTAAAAACATAAAATAAAAACGAACATCACATACAAACTAAAAAAATTAAAAATTAATTACGAAAAAACTAAAACAAAACGCAAGTCATACAAAACTGAAATAAAAATGAAAATAATATGAAAGGTAAACAAACTACACTCAAAAAATAAATGGCTAACGACCCACTTTGTGTACCTACTATGAAACTATATGATAGCTAGTTGAATACCGGACGAGTTGTTGTTCAATTCCGGTTTCATTTTCTTAATAGTTTCAGATTTGTTTTTACTAACCATTTTACTGTAGGATCACTTTTGAGGGAGAAGCCTGCTCTTCCAGTGGACCTTAATTCGAGTGTCGTTTACTTTTTTTTGTTTACCTGTTCGCAGTGTGGTCTGCGATACGTGGGATCCAGTTCCCGCTGGCTTAGACCACAGAATTTTGGAACACAGAGGTCTTTGCCGTTAGAACTAGGTTTCCTCTTTCTAAACCACCATTTTCTGCCATAAGGGATCACAGTTTAGCACAGGGACCATCCTTTCACTCACCTAGATTTTAGAGTACTGTCTTTTTGCTCAAATAGACTGGACCTTTTAATTTCAGAGTCGCTGTTTATTAAGAAAATGAAACCGGAATTGAACAACAACTCGTCCGGTATACAACTAGCTATCATATAGTTTCATACTATTTAAGGGGTCTATGGTAGGTACACAAAGTGGGTCGTTAGCCATTTTATTTTTTAGAGTGTAGTTTGTTTACCTTTCATATTATTTTCATTTTTATTTCTGTTTTTGTATGACTTGCGTTTTTGTTTAGTTTTTTCGTAATTTTTAATTTTTAGTTTGTATATGATGTTCATTTTATTTTATGTTTTACTGAAGCTTTTAATCAGACAATTCATTTTAATGTAATTTTTAGTGATTTCTCATCCTTGTCATTTTTTCAGTCTGAAGATGAGGTTTTAAACCTCGAAAGCTCGTAATATTAAAGAATGTTCTTCCTAGTCTTGGCACTATTATTCATCATCAAGCTAAGATTTCCAAGTAGCCGCCCAATTACTGAGACTATTTATATATTTAAATATATATATATATATATATATATATATATATATATATATATATATATATACATATAGTATATATATACATATAGTATATATATATATATATATATATATATATATATATATATATATATAGCCGAGTTTGAAACTGTCCATGATTACCAAGAAGAGCAGAGAAGAAAAGTATATTGCTAAAGGACCTTATTTTCAGTGTAATACAAATCCAGCTTACTCTTACTAGATCTACTTTTTTTTCCTTAATTTTAATACTGTTCCCGTTTTTCGACTCCAGTAACTGAATCTCATCTTTAATTATTGCTAATACTGAGCCCCTCCCCCAACCCTATTTCTCTCTCTCTCTCTCTCTCTCTCTCTCTTCTCTCTCTCTCTCTCTCTCTCATTTTGTTGATTTGTTGAGATAATTTTAGTGAAAGTAGGATAATGCATCTCTACACTTATTATAACAGATTTGTTATGAACTCTGTCATGTTTATATATGCATATATATGCGTTATGTTATAATCGCAACTGCTTTTTATTTCAACGTTCAACTCATCACCCAGCATTGCATAATTCTATGCCATTGCACAACTTATCTATATCTTTTTGTATCTTAATGTAGCATTTATGAATCTGAAACGTAGTCGGAACATCACCACGAAACGCTGAATCACTACCATTTCAAAATGAGCATAGTATGGAGAATGCTTAAATCACCAATCATATAACAATAATAAAAATTCGGGACATTAATGGACAAATATGATAGAAGATAAAAGTAACATAATGAAAGGAAAATGTCAATACAAGTACATGTAAGACTAAAGGAGTTATTATGATTTCAGTCTCCGGTAATGTAATCGGCTTTGTTAATATCGAAACATGAGACCCTTAATTAATAGCATTACGACCCATTCAGGAACCATACGTAAAGAGGCCTGTGACGGCATTCCCCTTCTCTCCTCGTTTTGGAATTGGAATATTCCCGTCGCGTTGCCTAGCCATCACGCTAAGCCTCCCAAGAAGTACATCAACCTTCCTAATTATGAATGATTTCGTCCATCAAAATGGGCAAAAAAATTCATTAAAAAAAGTTATCTGAATGGTGGGTTTACGTTAGATCTTCTTTCAGTTCTGATTTACCAAACGCGTTATTCAAGCATGAGGAAGTTCTGAAGTTACATGATGCACTTAGTTACTTTCGTCGTTACTCCTCTTACCTTCTTATTTAGGGGCCTGAAGAGAGTCGCTGAGGAAATGTATAGTAGGAGAGTAATTTTCAAGTCTGATAATACTCGGCTAATGGCCCGTAAGTGGAGAACTCGGATGATGTAGTAGTGGCCTTCGCTAAATATATATATGATTGTTAGTCATCGAATTCTTTGGAATTATTAGCATTGCCCGCCTGTTTGTTTATTATACACAGGTCTTTATTACTTTACTTATTCTCAACATATTCGTTCATCTTTAAGTTTTAGGGCGCCATAACTGATGATACTTTATTTTTTTCTTATTTGCATTTTAAGATCAATGGCATTTTGTAAAGTTGCAGTAGTTATCTGATTCATCACTTTTTTTCACAATTATTACTTCTAATAATTACCAATAGTATCAGCATAACTATCATTAGTGTCTGTGGTACGTAATGCTGTCGTGAACTGATATACAACAAAATTCTTCGAAACAAATACTGGCATTTTCACGAAATATATTAAAACAGATCATTACGGTCGGCATTTATTAGAATTTCTCGATTACACAGTTGAAATCAATTCTGATAATGCTAACATGAGAGACTGGATTGACGATTCAGCATTATTTAACGACAATAGTCTTCAGCCTTATATTATGAAGGTAAGAAATCTGTAATGCTCATACACCTGATTTCATTACATTCTGTTTTTCTTAACCCCTCCAAGAAGGGGGGAAAGGTTACTCGAACTGAGGAACACCGAGGAAAGGTGTAAACCCCAGCTTGCAGATTATTGGACAGAAAACTTGGGTCGCTGTGGAAATCAGCCCGTACTATAGTAGATTCACATCAACCTTGTATTTGATGTCTAGGCCCGTCCCTTACGACGGAATACGTCTTTCAAAAGTATTCCTCAGGAGAGGTGGAATATACATCCTGCCCATGTGAACTCTCTTGAGAGACTAAGAGGTTCAAGCCGTTTGGCCAATCAGGAACGTCGTAAGGGACGGGCCTAGACATTAAATGCACGGTTGATGTGAATCTACTTCAGTAGATGTTCATTTTTTTCCTATTCATTTGATTTTTTGGTCTAGTGTGTCATTGGACATTACGTTGAAAGCTTTCATTGATATTTTGCGATGATAGTCCTACAAATTTATATTCCTGTGTATCACATAAACTGCTCCGTTTCAAAAATTACCTTCGTCGCTGTCCCGGTGGCTCCGATATCAAAGTTATTTCAGAGCAACAAATTTCTACCGGAGGTTTCTATTTATTTATTATTTATCTTTTTTTATGGTAGAGACTAAAGGGAATTCCTGTCGGGGGATTCAGTGACACCCGGGATAAATAGGCAGCCGGCATGGAATATGCAGATAGACTGGAAGAGGATTCCCATTCCGCATGGATAGGAATTCTTTTATTCTAAAAAGAGAGGTAAAGCGCATATAGGGATTTTCGCTTAGCTCTCTCTCTCTCTCTCTCTCTCTCTCTCTCTCTCTCTCTCTCTCTCTCTCTCTCTCTCTCTCTCATTTAACATAAAATTGAATTTGCTATGTGATTTGTTGAGGAAAAAATGCGACATGCGTAAAGATATTAATGTAATCTGTTAAAGGCAAGGATAATCCTATATATAATACACACACACACACACACACACACACACACACACACATATATATATATATATATATATATATATATATATATATATATATTATATATATATATGTATATTATATGAGAGAGAGAGAGAGAGAGAGAGGAGAGAGAGAGAGAGAGAGAGGACTACACTGGATATTCATGTTCAATTGCAAAATGAGTTAATGCACAAATGCCATATGACGAGCATTGTTCGTATCAGAATGTCTCACAAACGTCACACAATATCATGCAAAGGAAAGTTAACGAAGTGCTAGTTTTGAGATTATCATTCATAATAACTAGCATTGTAACGATTTGTGGTACTGAGGCAATTGCAAAGACACCAGATCTCACTGAAACTAGCTCATCAATCATTATCGAAGTTGTTAATATTTTAGCTTCACGACCCATTACTATTTCCATATTTGCTTCAGTCCCCTCTCATTTCTAGTTTCTTCTTTTACTGATTCCTTCCGCCATTAATGGCGACGTATCCATTATATTTTTCATGTTTCTTCACCCTCCCTCCTCTTCTCGTATTTTTGGCAACAGTCTATCTCTGTTGGAGGCTACGTAACTTGCAGAGAGAGAGAGAGAGAGAGAGAGAGAGAGAGAGAGAGAGAGAGAGAGAGAGAGAGAGAGAGTGGTTCTTCATATCACAGATCAGGAACGCCAACTGGCCCAACTTCTGTTGTGGTTCGACGTTTCAATTTAAACGTTTGCGTCTTTGTATAACGATTCATCTTAACCACCATTAGACGTTGATTGTTTGTTTGTATAGTGATTTTACGTTGCACGGAACCAGTGGTTATTCAGCAAAGGGACCAACGGCTTTACGTGACTTCTGAACCACGTCGAGAGTGAACTTCTACCACCAGAAATACACATCTCTCCCCTCTCAGTGGAATACCCGAGAATCGAACTCGCGGCCACCGAGGTGGCACGCCAACACCCTACCGACCACGCCACTGAGGCGCTTATCAGTGACGTTGATGTTGTCCAGGTTCTCTTTGTTAAAATACTGTTCATAAGCATCTCCTTTCAACGTTTTCTTCAACGTTTTTTTCAGCTTTCAAATAATACCTTGCATAGTGTGTATACATACATACATACATACATACATACATATATATATATATATATATATATATATATATATATATATATATGTGTGTGTGTGTGTGTGTGTGTGTGTGTGTATGTATTCCGTTTTGTTTACGGACACTAACGTGTTCCACAGCCTTGCTATAAACTTTAGGGATCTTCATAAAACCACTGTGAATGTCAGAACTGAGGTAGTCTCCCTAGACCTATGGAACGTTTTCTATCGATAGGCAGGTGTACATGATTCATAGCAACAATAAATAATGAGATTTATCATACTTGACTGAAATTGATACTGGAGAAAATATATGCATTGTATAATTAATGATGGTAAAGGTTTTGAATGAGCAATTGGACGAGGTATTCATTTCCTGACAATGAAACTGGAAATGAGAAGACCTGTCATTTTAACGATTTATCCCGATGCGGAGTGCTATTTTACGGTGAAAATACCACTCGTTTTAGTTCGTCTAGACGATGTGCAATTCCATACTGTTGTTTTCCAGACGAGATTTTATTATCAGTGAATGTTTATGATAGCCAGGAGAGCTTATTATCTTAGCATTTTTTATACGAACTCTTCGTTTTTATAAAAAGGAAGAGAGGACGGCATATTTATTACTTTCCCTCGGGATATTAGGTTTGCTTAAAAGTCAGTTTTAGAAAACCTTCGAGCTCGAGTTTTAACATTGTTTTCTGGTTTTAAAATTGGTTTCAAGACAAACACGTAGTAAATACGCGTTCCTTCACCAGGGGAAATCATTGTAAGGTCATAAAACGCAAAGAGAATAAAAGTACAGGATTAAGAGAAGTGGGGAGAGGGGGGGAAAAAGTAACCACAAAAAAGCTTAATAAAAGTAAAAGAAATATCAAAAGCATTATAATAAGTTGATGGAAGGATTAGAGGTTATCATCAAGAATATTGGGTGAAATTTGTTGGGAGTTTCTGAAGCAAGACGTGGGTGCATCAGAACTTGTCCTATCTCACGGGTGACAGAAACACCAGTGAGGTTCGCATTATGCTCCAATCCGTTTATTTAGAACGAAGCCATGAATGGTTTTCATTATGGTTTCTGGTTTATTGATAGTCAGCTTCCGGGCGAATATTTCTTTGTAAATGATATATGCTATAGAAGATTCACCTTATACGTTTGGCAACATGAGGCCACACAAGATGATGCAACAGTAGCTGAATAACAGAGAGAGAGAGAGAGAGAGAGAGAGAGAGAGAGAGATAGAGAGAGAAGAGAGAGAGAGAGAGAGAGAGAGAGAGAAAGAATTATGAATGTTCCTGTCAATATAAAGGGAATTTTAATTCTTTTATATAATTCCTTTTTATATTTTGTTTTGAATGAATGAATCTAAACGAGAAAGGTTTGTAATTCACCTTTTTTATCGCATGCATATATTATATATATATATATATATATCTATATATATATAATAATATTTATTATTATATTATATATATATATTATTACAATTATATATTATATAATATTATATATTAAAATTATAGGATATATATATATATTATATATTTATTATATATATATAATATATTATATTATATATATATAATATATTGTATATATAATATATATATATAAATTATATTATATAATATATAATAAATTATTTATGGGTATATATAATATAATAAATTATATATATTTATATTTTATTGTACTATATAATACAAATATAAACCATATATAGTATATATAACAGTATACATATATATACTATATGTATATATAGTAATATATATATATATGTATTATATATACTTATTATTTATTAATAAATTATATTAATATATATATATTATTCCTCCTGTGTTCAAATGTACTCTTCTGAAATCACCTGGGTCCCCTTTTCTGATTGTATCGTGTCATATCTGACGTTTCTTAGCCTTGGCTCTCTATGCAGGTGTTAGTTAATGTGTGTGTGTTTGTGAGTGTCAATTTCAAGTTATTGGCCATACTCCTTCAGTGTTTTTGTTCGATTAACCTTCAGTGTTTTTGTATATCACTTTCTGCTCAAAAAGGAAGAAGTCAGATATGATACGGTGAGACCTGGGAAGGTTCAGGTAGAATCAAGTGATGTGAAACTCACAGAGATGGCACGCAGGTGGTTAAGAATTAGAAATTGTGTGATGGATTATACACACACACAAATATTTATATGTGTGTGTATATATTATACTATATTATTATATATATATATTATTATATATTATATATTATATATTAGTATATACATTATATAATATAATATATATATATATATATCATATATATATATATACATACATACATATCTTTCTTTTACAGACATTGAAATAAAAATCTGGCGAAGAATGCTCGGGAGATGTGTATTGCGTTGTCACAGGTTTTACGTGAGGGACAGGAAATTGCAAGATGTTGGCTTTTGTCTTCCGAGTGACTCTTGAACCCAGCGGACGTGCGGCGTTCATGATTGGATAACAGGTCTTAACGGATGGCCAATCAGGTTAGCGTCTGACCCGCCCTTCACGACAACAATAGAACGTGTCAACAGATGTGTTTGCCCAGGACTCTGCAAACGCCTTCCCCTTCCTTCCTTCCTTCTCTCCTTGCTTTCTCCTCCTCCTCCTCCTCTCAAGGACACGGTACAAGGAAGTGCAGATCCTTGAGAGGGGAATGGAGGGGATGCACATTCCTCTCTCTCTCTCTCTCTCTCTCTCTCTCTTTCATCTCTCTCTATCTCTCTCCTCTCTCTCTCTCTCTCAGCATGTAAATTAATGTTCTTTCACGATACTTGAAAAATTACTACCTTAATCATTTATGTTAAAAATGTTTCTTTCTTTATATACCATGAGAGAGAGAGAGAGAGAGAGAGAGAGAGAGAGAGAGAGAGAACCAGAAAGAGAAAGAGAAAGAGCGTCATACATGATATAAATTTCTTTTCTAAGAACTATTAATATCGGAAGTCTCATTGGCAATATTTTCCATTATTTGTATGATTTAAATCGTCATACTCCAAACATGATACACGAAATTTATATATATATATATATATATATATATATATATATATATATATATATATATATATATATATATGAGTATGACCAACTTTTGACAATTAAAATAGGAATTAAATTTATTCAATTGATCTGGGAAGTGGTCTCCCTCTCTAGTTGTGTGCCAGTGCGGTCAAAATCAAAACAAGATTCTCTCTCTCTCTCTCTCTCTCTCTCTCTCTCTCTCTCTCTCTCTCTCTCCTACATCCTTTGTATGCCATTTAATACGTTGAGCACCAAGGCAGGGCCATCGTACTCTGTCTACAGCTTTAATTCTCTTAGTGGTTTCTGGGACGTTTTTTAGTTCAAGTTTTCGTTATGTTTTGTCGTGTCCTTAGTGTGACTTTTAGAACTCTGTATGTTACGAACCCTTTAATTAAGCTAAAAAAAAAAATTACTTCTGGATGAAGGTATTGCAGCAGACGTACCCAAAAGTACCATGAATAGCAGTTGCTTTTTAGGTTACTGTCTCTTTGTTTACTTATTTTTTAACAATTGGAATGTAAAGTTTTTTCAAGGTGTTATCAAGGTTTCGTCTTCATACTATCTCTTCGCATTGTCTCATTTATGGTTTTTCCTTATGTACAAGTTCAAAGAATTTATTCTTGTAATAAGGAATGGATTATAAGTAGTTGAATCTCACTGATAAAAGACAGCGTTTGGATAAACAGCTCAAGGACTCCTCGTCAAAGCGTCAACAATCCCATTCAGTTTCCACCCAGGAACTTCCGTAGCACCGCACTAAATTAATCCTTTGTCGCCCAGACCCCCTAGTAAGGGGGGAGTGCCATCACTGCACGTGGTGCATTGAGGCATTAGTTAAAGTTCTTTACAGTTTCAGCCCTTTTCATTCGTTTTATGTAGCCCCCTTCGTATTCTCTTTCTTCCATCTTGCTACCCACATTGTCCTAACAATATTCCTAGTGCAACAGCGAGGTTTCCCTCGTGTTACACCTTTCAAACCTTTCTACTCTCAGTTTCCCTTCCAGTGCTGAATGACCTCAAATTTAAGTCAAGTATATCTTACTTTTACCAGACCACTAAGCTGATTAACATCTCTCCTTGGGCTGGCCCGAAGGATTAGATATTCTTTTACGTGGCTAGGAACGAATTGGTTTCGTAGTAACGGGACATACAGCTTATTGTGGGATCCGAACCACATTACATCGAGAAATGAATTTCTATCTATCACCAGAAATAAATTCCTCTGATTCCGTGTTGACCGAGCGGAGCATCGAACTTTGGACCACCAGACTGATAGGCGAGTACGAAAACCGCTCGTCGACGAGGAACTAAATGACCTCAAATGTCCCAGGTCTTGGTCTTTGGCCTAGATTCTATATTGCATTCCGTTCGTCGCTCAGAAGAGAAAGTCACCTGCTTGTTTACACCTGGACGACAGACGATGGCGAAAAGAAAAGTTTTAATTGCGCGCCAAAACTCGTCGTTGGACTCCTACAATGGGCCAGGACTGAACAGAACTCCAGTGTTGTGATTAATGGAAGTTTCACTGGCGGACGGATGATTACAGAAGTGGTAATTTATATCCATTGTCTGCAGATTTGGTGCTGAAACAGGTCGGTTTTGACGGCTTGTGTTGTCTGGGACTTGTCAGACTGTGTCCTTGGATGTGTACAAGGCGACAGAACCTTTTTCTTTTCTTGGACATTTCAGATTTAATCGATTCAATGTCTTTATTGCTTTACTAGGTCTGTTTTCACTACATCTTTCAGCCACACATCGGTAAAAGAGGAAATAAATGGAATTGAAAAGACGATTTATCAAAATTCTATATTTTCCATCAGCAGTAATTGTTATAAAAAAAAAAAATTAGCAACGTTCGTCACAGGCAGACTCGTCACTAGATGATTTTAAGGCCAAAATCCCTTGAGGACAAAATCCTCATAGCTCGAGATTCCCAAGACAGGACAAAAACATCGAATGGACATTTCTTTTATTTTTCTTCCTAATAATTTTGCATATTGAATACGGAACATTAAAAAGTAGTCCAATTTAAATACGAGCAATCCCATATGGAAAACCATTTTCCTTCATGAGACATAATGTGATTATTGGTATTGTTTTTTATAATGATGAAAACAATGATAATAATATGACCAGATAATAATGAAGGTTAAAGAATAATCTTATATGAAGGCAATAACTATTATTATTATTATTATTATTATTATTATTATTATTATTATTATTATTATTATTATTATTATTATTATTATTATTATTATTATTATTATTATTATTATTATTATTGTGCCATAAAAATTCAAAATTCAATAGCAGAGTATATCACTATGTTAAACAAACATAGACTTTCGAACACTGTTCTCAGTGTTGACGTTAAAAAGTTAAGTGAGAAGGGGGTAGTTTCCTTATGAAGAGCATCTAAAAAGGTGGGCGGGGCAAGAAGATAACTGCCCATCACCGTAGCGCTGGTTCTGATGTTGTTAAGTTATTCCAAAAACAACAGGCAGCTGCGCCAACCTCCTTGATCTTCGAACTTGCGATGTTGCTCCTGCTTGCACTGCATGGTAGCCATAGTCGGAAACATCCACAGGGACGTCGGCTATCTGGAAAGAGAGAGAGGGGGGGGATCAAGAGGAGGCAGAACGTCTGGGTTCACACGGTCAACGTAAGTTTTGAAATAAAAATCTTTTAGGTACTGTTTGGCAATGAACAAATTGATAAAAGAGTTTTCATTTGTAAATGACTTATCTTCAAAAGATATTCCCGTGTTTATAGCGGCTCCTTAAAGTAATCTCCTCCCGTGAGAAACGCCACTTTTAAAAATAGTTCGTGCACCATCCCAATTAATTCATGTTTTCTAAATCAAAACATAAGCCACCAAAGCGCTGCCCTGTGCATGAAGATCATAGGACCTTCTGTGTTCCCTTAACCTTACATACAGTCCCCTACCACTCTCCCCGCAGTAACAACCATTGCAATCATGCAAGGAACCTTGTAAACACCGTTGTTTCTCTTGGTACTATTATTGTTCATTGGAATAATAGTCCATGAGCCAGGAAGATTTGACTACCATATTGGGGGACTAATAACCACTATGTTTTTCAGTAAGCTTGGTATATGGGTTGTATGAAAATATGTGATGGACATTGCAGAAGCCCAGCTTAATAGCATTTTGGCGGCCATCTTTAAAGATGGCTGCCCTAACCAATATATTATTATGCATCTCCAAAGAATGCTTCTTGTTCACTTTTAATTCAGTAGAAACAATGCCTAATTGTTATAAATTTGTTGTATATAACATAATGCATCAAATGGCATACTATTGGGTGGTTATCTGTTATTTATTTGTTTATATCCAGTAAAATATTGTGAAACATGTGATTTTTCTCTCATTTTTTTCATTATATTGTGCGAATAGTTCCATTTTCATTATATTTTTTTCATGTTTTGCTTATATTCAACCTCTGAATATTGTTATTTGTTGAAATATCAAATGGTCACCATGTATTTCTCTGTACACAGCTTTGTCAAATTAAAAACTAGCGTCATATACATTTATACGTATATTGATATGTATATATACCATTACCTATATATTTAAGTCATTCATTTTGTTCAAATTTGCTCACTTATTCAATGCTTTGTCTTTTTTTGTGTTTTGAGAGAATTTAGAAAAGAATTAATAAATATTTATAATTATTGACACATTTAATATGATGGCGATATAATATTTGAACGGCCCCTAAATATTTGTTTCAGGTTTGACTTATTTGGCTACCAAAATGGCTGATGAAGAAGTTACAACAAAGCGACCAAGAATGGACCCTAAGAGCTGTGTTATATGTAGGAAAGTGTCCACACTGAATGAACTAAGTAGTCCTCAAGATGAAGCCTCATGGATTACCCTACGTGGAGCTGCAGAAATAAGAAACTTTGAAACAATACTTAGCTTGGCACAAGAATTCCCAAAAGCTTTATCAAGTGTACTATATCACAGAGAATGCAGATCTAATTTCACTCATAAAAAGGCCCTGGATAAGCTAAGAAACCAAGAAAGTTTGGAACTCAAAGAAGATGATGCCTTCATGCCTAGGCAATCATCCCGACAAGGCCCTGCCCCTCAATCTACAGTGTATGATAAGGTGTGCATATTCTGTTTGAAAACATCAAAATATGTGAAACATACAAATACCAGGGAGCCATTAAAACCAGCAGTTGAGCTAAGAGCTGATAAAAGGATTAGGGACATTGCCACTCAACGTATGGATGAAAGAATCCTTGCTATCACATCAAGAGACATTGTTGCAGCAGAAGCACACTATCATAAATCCTGTTACAAAGGCTACACTCGTACTAAACCTGAAAAGAGTGATGACAACCAGCAGGAAGAGGATTCTTACCAGAAAGTGGAGAAAGCAGCTATGAAAATGTTGAGTGAATTTATTCGTAATGATTTTTTCAATAAACCACGAATTCTTCCCTTAACTGAGCTCACATCAAAGGTTATAACCTTCATGAACCAGAAAGGAATATATGAAGTTACGGATGCCACAAAGAACCATCTACGCCGTAAACTTAAGGCTGAGTTTGGAGAGGCATTACATTTCTTCATCATATCTCGCCTGGTCTATCTGAGACATGACAATTTGTCGTACGAATCAGTCATTAATGAAAATGTACTGTTAAAGAACAAACTTCAGGCATATACCCAAAATGATGACTTTGATTGTTTAATAGTCAAGATTGCCCAGTTTTTACGCCATGAAATAAAATGTGAAATCCCAGAACAAACATGGCCTCCACACCCTCAAGAACTTAGTGAAGGATATTTGCCCATACCAGACAATCTCATGAAGTTTCTCTGCATCTTACTTTGTGGAAAAGAACAGGCACCCACCTTGCGTGTTAATAGGTTGTCATGGTCTATTGCTCAAGACATTATCTCTGGTGTGACTGTATGTAAGGTGCTTACACCCAAGCATGTCCTGCTTCCTTTGATTGTAAAAACACTTACAGGAAATGTTGAGCTGATTAAAACACTGAATCGATTGGGACATTCATGTTTATATTCAGTTTTAGAAGAGATTGACACTGCACTCTGTCTTGAAAAGCTAGAGAACACAAATAACAATAGGCTCCCATTACCCCATTACCTTCAGATATCCATCCTGGTGTTCCTACAGTGCTAGCATTTGATAACATTGACAGACAAGAGGAGATACTCAGTGGAGCAGGAACTTCACATCGTGTGAATGGAATAATTGTACAGGCCAAATCGATGACATGTGCCTCACCTAAACCACAATTATCCATCAGCAAATAGGACAAGAAGAGAGCAATCAGATCCTCTGACATACCACTTCCAGTGTATACTGCAGGCAAAAGGAATGATCCAGCACCAGTAACACCAGCTGACCTTTCTGAAGTATTAAAGGATGCTGCTTGGAGGGCACAGCAGAGAAATATTCTATTTATAATAGAGCGGGCACAGGACCCAACAAATCAGATGGACAGGCTTCAACATTTTAACCAGAGACAATATTCCAGTTGCATCTGACACAGTTGGG
This sequence comes from Macrobrachium nipponense, assembly GCF_015104395.2. NCBI lineage: Eukaryota > Metazoa > Arthropoda > Malacostraca > Decapoda > Palaemonidae > Macrobrachium > Macrobrachium nipponense. Next base: position 69,825,638 of record NC_087213.1, on the reverse strand, counting down.
TACCTACCAACAATAAATGCCCCTGCAACAGAAATGACAACTGTACAGGAAATCCTCCATCAATCCATCACTATTCAGTCATCACTCCACCTAGACAGCATAGCAGTTGTCCTGGATCAAGCTTTGTTTGCTAAGGCAACAGAAATTGCATGGAAGTACCCAGAAAAATATGGAAAGATTGTATTAATGATGGGGAATTTCCACACAATATGCAATTTTATGTTTACAATTGGAAAAATGTATAGTGATGCAGGACTACGGGATTTAGCTGTGGAATCTGGAGTTATTGCTGAGGGATCTATTAACAAAGTGCTAGAAGGAAAACAATACAACAGAGCAGTACGTTTTCATAAGCTCATGTATGAAGCCTTAATGAGGCTTGCCTGGCATGCATTTCAGGAATGGCTAGAAGATAAACACCCTGATGCTCTACCATGTTTATCTGAAGCTAAAGGTGTACTAAATGAACTGCATCAGAACATTCATTTGTGCTTCAATTTATCATGATGTATTGGAAAACAACTCTTGCAAAAGAGTCTTGCAGCTGTTCCATGAATAGATGTGTGACATGAAAAACAAGGGTCCGTTGGCATCATACTGGATGACATACACAGAAATGGTTGAGACACTTCTTGGGCTCTTGCAAGCTGACAGGGAAGGTGACTGGCTGCTTCATATAGCATGCATTCGTGAGGTAATTCCTTGGTGTTTTGCGATGGACAAAACCAACTATGCCAGATATCTCCCTGTGTACTATGCACAGATGACTCATTTGAAGGAGAATTTTCCACAGTTGTATGCTCATTTTCTTAATGGTGGATTTTCAGTACAACTCAGTTCAACTAATCCATTTGCACGCATTGCAGTAGACCAAACTACTGAAGAAACTGTCAACAAGGACACCCAAACTGCTGGTGGTACACGTGGATTTAGTCTTAAACCTGGTACTGTGTCTCGCTATTATTTAACAGCAGAACACCGAGCTGCTGCTGTGAGGCAGTTACGGGAAAGAATATCCATCCATTGTTCAAGTCTAAGTCATCCAGACCTTGAATTAACTCGCATTATGAGAGATGAAGCTGACGTATCATCTGCTTGAAAATAACTGGATCAATCCTTTCCAGCAAGACCCCTTAGATGTAGTCAGCCTTTCCACTGGAGCAGCTGCGCCCCCAGAGGTCTCCCAGGATTTATTGTCAGCAAAACAAAAGGGAGAGGAAGCGTACCTAAAGTTTCAAGTACAGCGTCTACAGCAGGGGGAGGGATTCTATGATACCATAAACAGACTGAACCTGAAAACCTTCCACAACATGAAGAAAGGAAGAACTATCAAGGGAACAAAGACTGAAGTAATGCTCAAGGCAGATCGCCGGGTTTTTGGTAACATGCTTCTGATAGCACAGAACCGTAAGTTGGACGTGTTAGATGTTTTCAGTCACCCTCTTGGTCCTCTACCTTGGGCACTAGCTAATGCTGATGGCACTATGAAGAAAACCAATAAGGCTGTTTTGGGGAAGCGTTTGGAAGGAAAAGTACATCCAGCAGAAGAAATAAGTGAGCCTCATGCTACAATTATTGATGCCATGGCTCTCATTCAAAAGACCCAAGGAGAGAATCATACTTTTGATGAGTTATCAGATAAAGTGCATAGCCAGATTCTTTATGCAAGCCAAAAAAGTAAAAGAATTGATATAGTGTTTGATATCTATAGAGACTAATCAATCAAGACTGCTGAACGGGAAAGCCGTGGACATGGTTCACAGATGGGTATAGCATTTAAGCAGATTAGACCAGGCCATAAGATAAAGAATTGGAGGAGGCTGCTCACTTGTACAGAAAGCAAGAACAACCTGACTGCATTCCTGGCTGAAAGCTGGAAAGATCCAGAGAAAAGAGTGAAACTTGGAGAGAAAGTCATGTTTGTAACATTTGGAAACAAATGTCTGAAACTCACCCAGAATGACTGTCAAATAGTTGAAGAACTGGCATCAAGTCAAGAAGAAGCTGATACTCGTTTGCTTCTACATGCTAAGCATGCAGGAGAAGAATTCAACTCACTGCTATTAATATCAGATGACACAGATGTTTTAATCATTTGTCTTGCTCTAAACCATCTGATAAAGAGTCAAATATTCATAAGAAGGGGCACTAAACTGCGCATCAGACTGGTCGACGCCAGCAAATTGAGTAATGCTATTGGGGATGGTGTGAGAACTGCGTTATTGGGCCTTCATGCATGGACTGGATGCGACACTATTAGTGCATTGGCTGGACAAGGCAAGCTGAAGGCATTAAAACTAATTATTCAAAACCAGAAATATCAATTGGCTTCCTCTGAACTTGGTTCAAGTTGGCAGCTTTCTGGTGCAATATTTGAACTCACTGAAGAATTCACATGTAAATTGTATTCGCGCAACACAAAGTGTCTGAGAGTTAATCAACTAAGGTACGAAATGTTTCAGAGCCGCCAAGGGGATGTTGAATCAGGCCAGTTACCACCTTGCCAGAACACTTTGTACCAGCACACACTTCGTGCTAATTACCAGTCAGCCATTTGGAGGAATAGCCTTGAAAACTTCCCTTGTATTCCAAATCCAAATGATGGCCATGGATGGACAATGAGTGAAGGGAATCTGCTGATTCAGTGGATGACGCCTATGCCAGCCTCAGAAGTTGTCCTCAGTTTAATGTCCTGCAAATGTTCCAGACAGTGTCAACCAGCAAACTGCTCATGCATTATAAATGGACTTAAATGCACAGCAGCCTGTAAGCTTACAGGATGTTCCAACATGGTTGATGAAGAAGAAGAAATGGAACTAGATTCTGAGGATTCCGAAAGTGATGAGGACTGAATATCAAATTGTGGATCAGGTACAAAAAGAGAACACCCATTTCATCATATGTAATGTGTTTTTAATATGCCATAATAAGTTTATAGAATGTTGAATTTTACTCAAAACATAAAACAATTTACTAGGGACAGTATGTTTGCCATAATATATACAAGTATATATATAATTCAATGTCGTAGATGGAGGGGAATATCTGAATCAGATTGCACATGTCATTTGTATGTAAATATTTCATGTGGATTAGCAGATATTTTTTCAAGGAGGTACTTAATAAGGCTAAGAGTCAGGTAATACTTACGTAAGAACTAAACTTATGGACAAATACAAGGAAAATAAAAAAAAAGTTTAAAAAATGCAAAAATTTGTGATTTTTTCTCATATTTTTTATGATTTAAAAATAAATTATGTTAAAAATTCACCCAAAAGTATGTATTTCTCCTTGATAATCTTATATCCTATATTATCAAACAATTAGATTTGGTCTAAAACAAAATTATAGAAGGCAGGAGGCAAATTTCTGACATCTGGCCAATTTTGGTAAAAACGGCGGCCATCTTTAAAGATGGCCGCCATAAGGGTATTAAGCTGGACTTCTGAAATGTCCATCACATGTTTTCATGTACCTCAGACACTAAGCTAACTAAAAAACACAATGGCTATTAGTCCCCCTTGGTGGTAATCAAATCCAAAATTTGAGTGTCTGGCTCATGGACTAAAACGTAAGAACACCCGAACCAGCACTTCGATGTTCAGGTGTTCGAAAATCTGTTTGTTTTACATAGTAGTATACTCAAATATATGACTAGATTTTTATGACAAAGATTGTTCTTCACGAGATTGTGAATTCCTTAAAAATTATTATTATTATTATTATTATTATTATTATTATTATTATTATTATTATTATTATTATTATTATTATTATTATTGTTGTTGTTGTTGTTGTTGGCAAAAGTTTTTGTAATTTAATACTTTAGTTGTTATTGATCAACAATCATTATTATTATTATTATCATCATCTTTATTTTCAGTTATCATAATGTAATTAAAGTATTGGTAAATACATAAATTAACAATCCAATGAAAAATAACAAAGGTGTCGTTAGTTTCTCCTATATAATAATAAAATAATAATAATAATAATAATAATAATAATAATTTATCAAAAGTAATAAGTATGCTTGAGAGAGGGTCTGCTTCCTTAGTGCAATAATAATAATAATAATAATAATAATAATAATAATAATATAATAATAATAATAATAATAATAATAATAATAATGATAATAGTGCTGCTGCTTCAGCACTATTAATCTTATAAAGAGTCTTCTCTATCTTTCTGATGAAGGCTTTCTCGTTGTTGCTTAGACTGGCGAGCAACGCACCAAAGTGCATGGTAAAATTCGGTTGAGTGATTTGATTTATTATTACTAATACAATTCTCTCTCTTCTCTTCTCTCTCTCTCTCTCTCTCTCTCTCTCTCTCCAACGCGACATTTCCCCCTGATCCACAGGACATTATCAAGGTCTGCTAGACCAACGCCATCTGGGGACATCAGGATGGAGTTTGGAATAGAAAAATGTACCTTAGTCAACATACAAAAGGGCAAAGTAACAAGGACTGAAGGGATAAAGCTACCAGATGGGAACAACATCAAACACATAGATGAGACGGGATACAAATACCTGGGAATAATGGAAGGAGGGGATATAAAACACCAAGAGATGAAGGATACGATCAGGAAAGAATATATGCAGAGACGCAAGACGATACTCAAGTCAAAACTCAACGCCGGAAATATGATAAAAGCCATAAACACATGGGCAGTGCCAGTAATCAGATACAGCGCAGGAATAGTGGTATGGACAAAGGCAGAACTTCGCAGCATAGACCAGAAAACGAGGAAACATGACAATACACAAAGCACTACACCCAAGAGCAAATACGGACAGACTATACATAACACGAAAGGAAGGAGGGAGAAGACTACTAAGCATAGAGGACTGCGTCAACATCGAGAACAGAGCACTGGGGCAATATCTAAAAACCATATGAAGACCAGTGAAGACGAGTGGCTCAGAGTGCAGGGGAAGAAGGACTGATAAAAGTAGACGAAGACCCAGAAATATACAGAGACAGGAGAAAGACAAGCAGAACAGAAGAATGGCATAACAAACCAATGCACGGACAATACATGAGACAGACTAAAGAACTAGCCAGCGATGACACATGGCAATGGCTACTAAGGGGAGAGCTAAAGAAGGAAACTGAAGGAATGATAACAGCAGCACAAGATCAGGCCCTAAGAACCACATATGTTCAAATAACGATAGATGGAAATAACATCTCTCCCATATGTAGGAAGTGCAATACGAAAAATGAAACCATAAACCACATAGCAAGCGAATGTCCGGCACTTGCACAGAACCAGTACAAAAAGAGGCATGATTCAGTAGCAAAAGCCCTCCACTGGAGCCTGTGCAAGAAACACCAGCTACCTTGCAGTAATAAGTGGTACGAACACCAACCTGAAGGAGTGATAGAAAACGATCAGGCAAAGATCCTGTGGGACTATGGTATCAGAACAGATAGGGTGATACGTGCAAATAGACCAGACGTGACGTTGATTGACAAAATCAAGAAGAAATTATCACTCGACGTCGCAATACCATGGGACACCAGAGTTGAAGAGAAAGAAAGGGAAAGAATGGATAAGTATTAAGATCTGAAAATAGAAATAAGAAGGATATGGGATATGCCAGTGGAAATCGTACCCATAATCATAGGAACACTAGGCACGATCCCAAGATCCCTGAAAAGGAGTCAGGAAAAACTAGAGGCTGAAGTAGCTCCAGGACTCATGCAGAAGAGTGTGATCCTAGAAACGGCACACATAGTAAGAAAAGTGATGGACTCCTAAGGAGGCAGGATGCAACCCGGAGCCCCACACTATAAATACGACCCAGTCGAATTGGAGGACTGTGATAGAGCAAAAAAAAGAAAATAATAATCTCAGAAATTAACTAATATGGCAATGGGTTATTGGTGATTTTATCGAACTGATATATGAAGATGGAAATGTAGATCAGGGGTTGGTTTCATATTTCGATACAGCAGATAAGGAATAATGAGGGAACCACACTATACTTTCCCGCCAAGCTTACGGAATGATGTGTAGATCATCAAAAGAGATTTTGGTCTCACGGGAATTCTTTTTTTTTTTTTTTTTTTTTACTTAGTTCCCGGTTTGCGAAGTAAGGGTTGGGAAAGGGGAAGGACAGAGCAAATTTCATACGACGTAATAGACGTGGCTTTTTGAGCAGCCATTAGATTGTTACCTTAAAATGTGTGTGTGTATGTGCGTGTGTATTTTTTAGATTTTTTTTTTTACTGGAATTTCAAACGCTATTTATCTTCTTTTTTTGTCACTCAGCGATATCAAATGCTATTTATTTATTTATTTATATTTTGTCACTCAGCAATTATAAATGTTATTTATCCTCTTCTTTTTTTTGTCACCCAGCATTTATATATGCTATTTATCTTCTTTTTTCCATGTCACTCAGCAATTTCAAATTCTATTTATCATCTTTTTTATCACTCAGCAATTTCAAATGCTATTTTCAAAAGTAGATGACACGATATTCTGTGAAAAACTTCAAATTGAAAAAGTTAAGCTTCACGTGTAGCTTATTATCTTCTTTTGAGAGAGAGAGAGAGAGAGAGAGAGAGAGAGAGAGAGAGAGAATAGCGTCATGTAATCCATTACAATGACGCAAGTGTTATTAATGCATTCCAGCGAGTCCCGTGCCAAAGAGCAAATGACGCACTCAAAAAGGGCCGAAATTAATAACGATCAGCATGTCGGAATTAATGACCAGACTTGACACCACAAAAGTCGGGCGTCGAAGGCGGGGAATGGCGGCAGGAGATAGTCCGTCATAAGGGCGAAAGCGTGACTGAGGAATAGAAGAAGTTCGACCTTAGGGACGACTGTCTGGACGAGCAAGGGAGGCGCTGACAAGAATGAAGGCACGCCTCTTCTTTGGGAACGATTTTAGATTTTGATGGTGTTCATGGCATTATAAGCTTTTTTATTATCATTATTATTATTATTATTGGAGATCCACGACTTCGCCCAAGACCGGCGCGACCAATGCGAATCCAACTAAGACTCTCTTGCTACAGTCCTTCAACCGACTCGTCCAAAGATGACCTGCAAGAAGGTCGAAACGTCACGTGATACCAGCTATACCAGCATCAACACCAGCTCTAAACTAAAGACGACCCCGGACCGGAATGCAACTACGCTTACGGAATAATACCGGCGCTGACGACGACCCCTGCTTGACCTGGACCTGAGATCCTGTTCTAATGAAATAAAAGATTACCTTCAGCATTTATTATTTTTTTAGAATTCCCAATATGAATATTGGCCAGTTACTCAGATACATCGCTGAAACTAAGAAGCGAATTGTAAGGACAATAAAAAAAAAAAAAAACGATATATAAAATCACCTCGCTTAATTCTGCCATTCTTTTTAACAGTATTATTATTATTGTTATTGTTATTACTATTACTAAACACTGGCCTTTTGTTATTGATGGTAGCTGGGCAAGTTCTTGAAATAACTTGAACGGCGTTTTTGACAATCCACTAAATGTTTTTTTTTTTTTTTTAAGTTTTCTTAAAATTATAGAATGGTTAGAGATTACTATTCTCCATTAGGCGAGACACCTGGCCAACACTGCATCCGCTCATCTGCAATAAGTCGTCATTGCAAGCATCCGATAGCCTTTTGCATCTCTGTGCTATTATTGTTATTATTTTTTTTTTTTTTGCTCTATCACAGTCCTCCAATTCGACTAGGTGGTATTTATAGTGTGGGGTTCCGGGTTGCATCCTGCCTCCTTAGGAGTCCATCACTTTTCTTACTGTGTGTGCCGTTTCTAGGATCACACTCTTCTGCATGAGTCCTGGAGCTATTTCAGCCTCTAGTTTTTCTAGATTCCTTTTCAGGGATCTTGGGATCGTGCCTAGTGCTCCTATGATTATGGGTACGATTTCCACTGGCATATCCCATATCCTTCTTATTTCTATTTTCAGATCTTGATACTTATCCATTTTTTCCCTCTCTTTCTCTTCAACTCTGGTGTCCCATGGTATTGCGACATCAATGAGTGATACTTTCTTCTTGACTTTGTCAATCAACGTCACGTCTGGTCTGTTTGCTCGTATCACCCTATCCGTTCTGATACCATAGTCCCACAGGATCTTTGCCTGATCGTTTTCTATCACTCCCTCAGGTTGGTGCTCGTACCACTTATTACTGCAAGGTAGCTGATGTTTCTTGCACAGGCTCCAGTGGAGGGCTTTTGCTACTGAATCATGCCTCTTTTTGTACTGGTTCTGTGCTAGTGCCGGGCATTCGCTTGCTATGTGGTTTATGGTTTCATTTTTCGTATTGCACTTCCTACATATGGGAGAGATGTTATTTCCGTCTATCGTTATTTGAACATATGTGGTTCTTAGGGCCTGATCTTGTGCCGCTGTTATCATTCCTTCAGTTTCCTTCTTTAGCTCTCCCCTCTGTAGCCATTGCCATGTGTCATCACTGGCTAGTTCTTTAGTCTGTCTCATGTATTGTCCGTGCATTGGTTTGTTGTGCCAGTCCTCTGTTCTGTCTGTCATTCTCCTGTCTCTGTATATTTCTGGGTCTTCGTCTACTTTTATTAGTCCTTCTTCCCATCCACTCTTTAGCCACTCGTCTTCACTGGTTTTCAGATATTGCCCCAGTGCTCTGTTCTCGATGTTGACGCAGTCCTCTATACTTAGTAGTCTTCTCCCTCCTTCCTTTCGTGTTATGTATAGTCTGTCCGTATTTGCTCTTGGGTGTAGTGCTTTGTGTCATATAATTCCTGGTTTTCTGATCTATGCTGCGGAGTTCTGCCTTCGTCCATTCCACTATTCCTGCGCTGTATCTGATTACTGGCACTGCCCATGTGTTTATGGCTCTCATCATATTTCCGGCGTTGAGTTTTGACTTGAGTATCGCCTGGGGTCTCTGCATATATTCTTTCTTGATCGTGTCCTTCATCTCTTGGTGTTTTATATCCCCTCCTTCCATTATTCCCAGGTATTTGTATCCTGTCTCATCTATGTGTTTGATGTTGCTCCCATCTGGTAGCTTTATCCCTTCAGTTCTCGTTACTTTGCCTTTTTGTATGTTGACTAAGGCACATTTTTCTATTCCAAACTCCATCCTGATGTCCCCAGATACAATCCTTACAGTCTGGATTAGGGTATCTATTTCCTTGATGCTCTTACCATACAGCTTGATGTCGTCCATGAACATCAGATGGTTGATTCTGTTGCCTCTTTTCTTGAGTTGGTACCCGGCATCCATCTTCTGTAGTACTTTTGTCATGGGAATCATGGCTACTACGAAGAGTAGTGGGGACAGTGAGTCGCCCTGGAAGATCCCTCTCCTGATATTAACCTCTGCTAGTCTTATTCCAGAGCTTTAATAAGTATTGTAATTCCCAGTTGCGCATTGTATATTTTTGAGGAAGACTGATGGTGGTTTTTTCCTCTGCCCCATATATTTTCAGGCATTCTATTAGCCACGTGTGTGGTATCATGTCGAAGGCTTTCTTATAGTCTATCCATGCCATGCTTAGGTTGGTTTTCCTTCTCCTACTGTTCTTCATTACCATTTTGTCTATCAAGAGCTGGTCTTTTGTGCCCCTACACTTCCTTCTGCAGCCTTTCTGTTGGTGGGGGATGGTGTTTGTCTCCTCTAGGTAGTTGTATAGCCTTTCACTGATGATACCTGTTAGTAACTTCCACATTATTGGTAGGCAGGTGATAGGCCTGTAGTTACTGGCTATATTTCCCTTACTCTTGTTTTTTTGTACTAAGGATGTTCTCCCTGTGGTCATCCATTTGGGTGCATGGTGATTTGAGATACAATGCTGGAGTTGTTCTGCTATTCGTGGGTGTAGGGCCTTGAAGTTTTTGAGCCGTATTCTCCCTGTTTCTGCTTCCTTGACTTCCTGGAGCCATGTTGCATGTTTGCTGTGTGATACCGGATTGCTCCATATGTTTTCCCAGAGTCTCTTACTTGGTTCGGCTTCAGGAATTTCTGGGTGTTATTGTCTTCCCCTCTTAGTTGGCTGTATATCTTTTCTGGTTGGTTCCAAATAGTTTGTTCTGTTGGTATCCCTTATTCCTGTTCATGTACCGTTGGATCTTATGTGCTTTGGCCTTAAGCCTCTGTTTTACATCTTCTATTGTGTTGTTTAGTCCCCTCTCTTGTACTTTGTATTTCTCGTTGAGTTCCTCCCTTGTTTTCTTGCTTCTTAGCCTTTTTTCTGTCATCTCTTTCAGTTTACTCAAGTCAAATCTCATCACCATGATTTGCTTTTCCAGGCGCCTTTTCCAAGGAGGTTGCTGTTTTGGTTTCTGTTGGGTTGGTTGTGCTGGTGGTGTTGGTGTTCGAATCCCCATCAGTTCTGCTACTAATCTTGCTCCTGCATATGCCAAGTTATTTGTTTCTGTGATACTGGTGGTGTGTATTATGCCCATTATTTCATTGACCTCACTTGTTTTCTGCCTTAATTCTTGGTGTTGTAGGCTTTCATGGAGGGGATCTTTGTTCTCTCTGTATCTGGCTCCATCCATTGTCTAATCTTTTCTACCCATTCCGTCCTCTCTGTTACTTCGTCGGTGTTTCTTCGTGTGTTGTTGTTTGATACCTCATCCTCCCTGTCGTCTTCTGTGGCATCGTCTCTTAGTTCGTCTTCGTGTAATTCGTTGTCGTGTGACATTTCCCTTTCCAGTTCTTCTCTTTCTGTTTGGGAGAGCCAGTTCTTTTTCTTTATGTTCCTTACTTGGTCTGCCAGCCTCTGCTCTGTTTGGGGGGTGTTATTCCTCTCGTTCCAGATGATGACCAATCTTCTTCTATATCCTCTCTCTGATGTAGCATCTCCATATTTCCTTATTTTCTTCTCTTGTCCATTTCTTCCTTTTTGCTTCTGTAGCTCCAATCTCAGGCTGTTGATTACTTTCGTTGTGGTGATCAGTTGCTGGATGACGACCTCCAAGTACCTGACCGTCTTCCCCTTCAATTGGGTTGAATACCTGGTTGCCGGACGAAGCTCCTCTGTTGCCAGAGGTTCCATTTACGTCGTTGTCGTTTATTCCTTCATTTCTTTCCATTATTACTGAGTTTTGCTATTTAACCCATAGCTGGACCCTACTCCATCAGGGATAGGTACTCATTTACAGCTGAGTAGACTGAGGAAATTATGGTAAAGATCCTTTCCCAAGGAATCAACGCCGAGGAGACCGGTCACCCATCCAACTACTGACCAGCCCCAATGTTGCTTAACTTGACTTCTTAAGTCCATTGATGACCTAACCCACTCCTCCACGGTGCCACATATTATTAATTATTATTATTATTATTATTATTATTATTATTATTATTATTAGCTTTGATTTTTTAACTTTAAAGGAAGGATTCCAAGTTAAGTTCTATTCATGAATAAGCAAAGATTTCTTCAACCAAAATCTTTGTGGGTAAATGATTACCTTAGCCTTCAGTTGTCAGTCAGCCGTCTGTTTAACTTCACTAATATCACTAACTTCTCGCTGAATGAGAAGCAGATATTTTCACCCCTTAAAATTTGTGATTATTTACAGTTTTCCCTTTTTCAAATTCCTGCTGATTGATGGTGACAAACTAATGACTGTGATTCTATCTTCAGAGAATTCACTCAATTTTCTCATTAATCCACTTGATTTTCTATCAATTTAGATTTCAGTCACAAAAATCAATTACTTTTTTCTCAACAATTTTTTGGTTTAGGCTTTGCTCTTACTAAACTTATGATTTCCAACCAATTTTATATGGAACTGTTCATAGAATTCAGTGATTCTTTACTGTTAAACATGTACAGATATGAGTACGATCACGTCATACATACATACATACATATATATATATATATATATATATATATATATATATATATATATATATATATATATATATATATATATATATATATATATATATATATATATATATATATATATATGTATATATATATATATATATATATATATATATATATATATATTTCCATAACGCATCGCTATGTAAAATGACATACAAAAACCAACACAAAGGAAATGCTAAGTTTACCAATGTTTCAAGTTTAGGGAGAAATTCCCGCCATGGTGCCAATCCAATGCGAAATCCGCTGTTGAGAATGTGGCCATTCAAAGCCATCCTCATATTTATTTCTTGAGACACCCTCATCGTCGACGGACAAAGGCAGGAATCGGAGTTTTTATGGGACGCAAAAGAGGGAAATTCATTATCAATTGAACGGCTGCTCCTCTTGAGACCAAAAATAATTCTGTGGTCCAAAACCGCCTCCACGATTGTTCAGGACAAAGTTATAAGGACCAACTTGTGGTGAATTTGTATTTTACGTTTCCTCGTTTTGAGATGTAACCATGACCCGATAGACATTATTATTTTTTTTTGTCTCTGTGCTTGTAACAGCCCTACAGACAGACAGACAGACAGAGACGGCGTGAACAGAGAGAGAGAGAGAGAGAGAGAGGAGAGAGAGAGAGAGACGGCGTGAACAGAGACAGAGAGAGACAGAGAGAGTTACAAGGAGTTACAAGGATTAGGATGTCTCAAAGACCTGTTAGTCACTTACCTGTAGGAGCAGGTTTTACTGTGCATTCACTGTGTCCCAATGATTTTGTCTAGCTTTCTTTTAAACTCTTCCACACTGTTGCTGTTTACAACTTCTGGTGGCAGGTTATTCCACGTGTCACAGATCTTGTACGCAAAGAAGTTCCCACAATGGGATGTGTTGTATCTCTTCAGTTTCTAGTTTCCATCCATTATTTCTTGTCCGGTTTTCGTTTAAATGTAAATAGGTTACTGTCTACTTTTGTTATGCCTTTCAGTATTTTAAATGTTTCTATTAGTTGTCCTCGCAGTCGTCGTGTTTCTAAGCCATACGTGTTCAGCCTCTCCAGCCGTCTTCGGTAACCTATTTGCCTATTGGATGGAATTAGATTTGTGGCTTTTGCTTGTACTCCTTCTAATCTATTTATGTCTTTTCTTAGTGTAGGTGACCAAAACTGCACTGCATATTCAAGATGGGGTCTAACTATTGATGTGTAAGCCGCAGCACCGTTTCCTTTTTTCTGTATTTGAAGTGCCTCTTTATGTATCCCACTAGTTTCTGTGCCTTCTTTTCTGCTTTTATGCACTGTTTTGTGGATTTTAAGTCTTGGTAATAATGACTCCAAGGTCCTCCTCTTGTTCTACACTACTTATGTCATTCCCAAGCAGCATGTAGCTGTCATGGGGGTTGTTCGTTCCTATTTGTAACACTACGCTTATCTACGTTAAAAGGCATTTGCCATTTTTTTTACCACTCTCCTATTTTCATTAGATCATTTCTTAAACTTTCCACTGCATCTAGGTCTGCTGCATTTACACCTAGTTTGGTGTCATCTGCAAATTTGGCTATCCTGCTAGTTAAGCCTATATCAATGTCATTAATGTAAATAAAAAAACAAGAGAGGGCCAAGGACAGAACCCTGGGGAATTTCGCTTGTTACATCTGCTCATTCCAATTCTTCACCATTTATTACGACTCTCTGTTTTCTATAAGTTAGCCAGTCTTCGACCCAGTCTTCTGTTTCTCCTACAATTCCTAAAGCTCTAACTTTTGTCATCAGTTTCTTGTGTGGAACTTTGTCAAAGGTCTTTTGGAAATCTAAGTAGAGTATATCTATTGCTCTACAACTGTCGAAAATACCAAGCATGTTATGAAGAGAGAGTGACGGCGTGAACAGAGACAGAAAGAGAGAGATGACGAGGAAAGAGAGAGTGAGAGAGACAGACAGACCGACAGACAGACAGAGAGACGGCGATAACAGAGACAGAGAGAGCGAGGAGAGACAGAGAGAGAGGGAGAGAAAGAGAGAGAGACAGAGAGAGAGAGAGAGACTTTTCCTTGGGATAATTTTTTTTTTTATGAATTGTATTCTTCCTGACACAATCTCCTTCAGCATAGAATCAGTGGGAGAGCTTCAAGCCAGTTACCAGAGAGAATTATTTATAATAAAATTTCGAAAGCCATTTTCCCACAAGGTTCCCCTACGTCGATACTAAAACTTGCAAAAGACATCGAGGGTCTAGTGCGACCTTCAATGGGTCACATTAAGGCATGTAAGGCCACAGGAGTTAAGAGGGAAAATGAATGAGAATTAATAAGCTACCGCGTAAGAAAAAAAAATACATTTGTTGTTTTTCGACCAATTCCTAGCCAATTTTTAGACTTATTTCAGATAGTATTGATAATTCGACATTAGGCTTCGTTTAAATGTGATCATGTACATGTTACCTAAGTGAGGAATGGTAGTAAACTGAGGACAAAAATACCTCGCCGAAAGAAAAACAATACCTTAATCTCTGAGTAATAACCTAACAAATATCTTTTGTTGCTCCGGCTATCAGCATTTTGTGTTGTACTCCACGTGCAGTGGCAGCTGGATTTGAAAAGCGTTCTTTTCATACATGTAGGTGGAAGACCTCTCTCTCTCTCTCTCTCTCTCTCTCTCTCTCTCTCTCTTTCTAATCACATTTTCTTAAAGCGCTGGATTTCAGATCCTGAGAGAAATAAACGTTTCCGTAGAGATAAAGGCTCATGGACTTGATCATCTTTCTTTGCGTCGTCTCTATTATAAATGACATGAGGCAGAGATTTGCTGTGGAAATACGTAAAAGGGTCAAAACCTCTTAAGTCTGCGCGTGCGTTTTATATTTACACGTACATTATGTATGTAACATATATATGCATATATACATATATACATATATATACATACATATATACATATATTCAAATATATATGATACTATACATAAATACATTATAAATACATTATGGCTACATAAAACATATTATGATTATATATACTTCTATATATATATTATATATATATCTATATATATATATATATATATATATATTATATAAGCAAGCGAATACCACAGGAAAATGATAGGCAGAAATCCAAGCGCTTCCGTCTTTACCGAGACATTGTCAAGGAACGAATCATTCGTTCCTTACGAACCATTCGTTCCTTGACAGTGTCTTAAAGACGAAAGCGCTTGGATTTCTGCCTGTCATTTTCCAGTGGTATTCGCTTATTTAATGAAGTCACGTGCATCTACTGTAGTTTTTTTAAATATTATATATTTATATATTCCAACAGGGGTTCCAGCAAGACGACAGCTCACATAATCATTTATTGAAAAGTTTCGTGCCCGAAGACATTGGCACATCATCAGTCTGGAGTTAAAATTCTATTTGTTTAAAAACATTGAACTAAATTAAAACTATAAAATTCAAATATGAATTTACATAGAAGTAGAACTCTTTGACAAAAGGCTAACTAAAAGACTACCTATTAGGCCAAAGGAGGAGAGCAGGATGACAAGAAACGTGAGGACCGACCGACCTAACTTCAGGCCAACGAAAGGGGAGTGGAAGTGACGTAATTGTTTAAATTAGGTGATAGGTGTTTGGTGTAAAGTGACTCAAGTGTTGTTAGAAAGGATGCTTGGGTTGTTGAGGTAAGGATAGAAAAATGAGTTTTTTCCATAGGAATCTTACACTTTGAGGTATGTGTTCGAATACTCGAGAGTTCGGGATTCGATATCCTAGGTCCCGTCCTATAGCTGAGTCCCATGTGACTATAATAACGGACTTGCAACAATCTCCGTGTTGAGCCAATATAAGTACCAAGGCATCTTGGGCATTCATATTTATAGATTACATTGGGCAACATAAAATCTTGCAGCTTATCCTTGTAATTAAAGCGACTGCCTATCTTTTTTTAATTTACAGGGATTAGGGTTAGTCTTAAGAAACCTAATTCTTATCTTATAATATTTTGTATACTCGAGCGGAGTTTATCAGAGTGGATAAAGGGAATGGATGCGTATGTATTACGTTTAGGTACGTTGAAACCAGCAGTGGTATTAGAAACCATTCTATTAATGATATTAAATACAAATTGACTTTGGTAGGAGTTTGCTGTAAAAACTTTCAGTAGACATTCAATTTCCTTAATGGAAAGCAGGCCAGTCTGAAGGATATTTAAATGCTTTGTATACCAACGTAATGAACCGTAAAAAATATTTCCCAATCCATTAAAAGTATTCTTGCGATATACATATTTTAAAACGTTGTTCACTCCTAGTAATTGTTTACATCCAAGAAGGCTGTTGAAGTGTTGTTTTCGGTTTCTATGGTAAATTTCACGTTTTGATGAAGTGTTGATGTAATCAAGAAACTCGTAACATTGCAAACTGTGTTTAAACAGGGTAAAAGTATCATCTACGTATGTTTTATAAAACGCTGGTTTAAAATTATCAGGGTAACTATTTAAAAAGTTTTCTTCAAGATGACTCATAAAAAAGTTAGCAAATAAAGGTCCTAACGGTGATCCCATAGCAACTCCCTCGACCTGCGAGTAAAGCTGTTCGTCAAAAACGAAAGCCGAATCTTGCACAGCAAGTTCGAGTAGTGTCTTAAAAAGGTGTCTGCTAAAACCATGAAATTCTTCAATATCCCGGTAAAATTTATTAAGAATAATATCTATAGTTTCTGTAATTAAGGATTCCATAGTTTCTGTAACTGGAATTGGAATGAATAGATAGATATACATATACATATATTTTGTATTCATAGGCATTCAGCCACAATTAATTCACAATACCTCTTGATAGCCATATGGGCAAGATCACCGTTTATTGCTGTTTCTAAACCAGGCCGTGGTTCGAATCCTGGCCGACGCAGAAGCCCTTAGTATTTTTAATTCCCTTTTGAGTGTTACTTGTTCCTAGTGAACCTATATCAAACGATAGTTGTGGCTTAATGTTTATGAATATAAAAAGCATCGAGGGTATCAATGTCAAAAATTCATATGTTATGTATGTTATGTATGTATGTATGTATGTATGTATGTATGTATGTATGTGTAAAGTTTGGAATCTTACATGATTGCACTAATAAACTTTCGCAGGTGAGTTTATGCATGTTTTATATGGATATGAGCTCTTAAGTTTATGCATAACTAAACATAACTTAGTTAATTAAGAGGCTCTCTTGTTGCGCTTGAAAGCAAGTTTGGAAATCTCTCGGCTTTAAATACTTCATGGAAATGATTTTCATTTTAGACTAATGAGGTCACAGATTTAAAGTGTAATTTAAAAAAGGGAAGTGAATACAGAAGATACAATTTCCTTCTCTGCACTTCCAGATGTCAAAGATATTTCGAAAACTACCGAACCAATAATGGGGTCAGTTAGTGACCCTTCTTTCCTACAGAAGTATTTAAGGGCTATTAGGTCCCCTTTTTCCTACTAATTTAATCAGTAGTCGTGGAAATTTAAGTGTACATTTCCCTGAAAAGAAACTTCGTTTGGAACCAGAGAGACGAAGTTAACGAAATGTATTTGGGGGGGAAAATGGAACTACCTTTATTCGTGTACACCCGGGTTTCCGTACACCGAATTAGCCTCTCTCTCTCTCTCTCTCTCTCTCTCTCTCTCTCTCTCTCTCTCTCTCTCTCTCTCTCTCTCAGCAATGAACTGGAGAGGAGAGAGTCTACTGTTGTCTATGTTAGATGTACTATAGAGCCCACAGGTACATAATAGGAAACCTAATCTCTTTCACAGCTTACCCTACTATAAGCAACATATTTTTGTATTTTAATATAAACGGTACGAGGCCTGGGAAGCACAGTCAATTCCATGGCTTCTCTTTTCATCCGTTTATTTAATTACTCTTTTTTTTAGAGGTTCACTTTTATTCAGTGCTAAAAAAAATACAATGCACGTTGTTGTGTTTGACGGAAGGATTTTTTTGTCCGATTACTCACAAAATTGGAAAATGTTTTGACTCAAAAGTTCGAATTTGGATTCGGTATTAAAAAACTCATTTGTAGGCAACGATAGATAGTATTATTAATTAGTTCAAGTTATTGCCATAGCTAAAGGCGTTTTAAATACTTCTTTCATGAGAAACATTACCTTAGGTTTTTATTTTTCTGAACTCTCCGGACTTCATTATCATATCATAAGCCTTTTATTATTATTATTATTATTATTATTATTATTATTATTATTATTATTATTATTATTATTATTATTATTATTATTATTATTATTATTCAGGAGATGAATGATAATCATATAGAACAAGCCCACAGGCGTCATTGACTTGAAATTCAAGCTTCCAAAGAATATGGTGTTCAGGAAACAGAAGTAACAGAAGGTAAAGGAAAATACAGAAAGAAGATATAACTATTTAAAAAAGAGAAAATACATTAACAAGTTAATAAATAGATAAAAATATAATAAAATTATTAAAATACTTGGAGCATCGTATTAGGGTAGTAATGCATTGCATCTTCCCTAGAACTTTTGAAGTTCCAATTGACGATATCAAAGACATGTAGCTCTTTTTTTAAACCCCAGGAAAGTCTGTAAAGGAGAATTATAATTGCCGGCATTGCCACATTTCTCCACGTGTGCATCGGATGTAATTGTATGCTTTGTATTCGCAAAATCAATGATTACTTTGGGATTTTTTCCTTAGGCTTGTCCGTGTTTCGTACCATCATATATGTTTGTCTTTCATTATCATATTCATTCGTTGTTTACCGTGCATTGTTCTCTCGAGTTTATTTTTTTTTATGCTAATTGGTGTGTAAACCGTAATTCTTTGCATCCACTACGTCAAAGTTTGAATTGTTTATGCATTGCCATTCCAATATTTTGTTTACTTTGTGTCGTGTGCTGTTTGTTCCTTATCACAGTTCTTCCTTGGTATGCTGGGCTGTACTCTCCGATATGAGAGGCACTGCTCCTCACGGTGTGAGGAGCAGTACCTCTCATATCCCTCACCAACAGCTGTGGTCACTCTCAGGTATATAAAAAATAAAGAGCGAGGGAGAGAGGGAGAGAGAGAGAGAGAGAGAGAGAGAGAGAGAGAGAGAGAGAGAGAGAGAGAGAGAACAATTTCCACGCAACGAGTTTTGCGGTAGGGGAGCTCCAAGGTACTACAATAAGTGAGGAAAAAAGTAATGGTTCTTCTTCCTCCAAGATACCGAGCCCTCATCTATATGTTTCGGTTTTTGTGTAATGATGGAGAGAAATTCAAAGAATTGTTTGTCAAGAGAAAAACATGAATCAAAATGCTTTTTGGAAAATTAGACCTGTACATTGGCATATAATGGCTGATATCTGCAAGTTCTTACAATAAGAGTATGCAAAGAATGCCAAAAACCTTTTAAATATAGATAGATAGATAGATAGATAGATATTTTAACTTTTCCTTTGTTAATCCGTCACTTTCAGTAATCTAAAAGTTGCTACTGAATTAACCTCACGACTTCATTGCACGGATTGACACATGTGAATAAGGACAAGAAACGAAACTACAAATATGGTTTTTGCTCCCTTTACGAAAATATCGAGAAAACATTCTCTCTCTCTCTCTCTCTCTCTCTCTCTCTCTCTCTCTCTCTCTCTCGCCTCTCTCTCTCCTCTCTCTCTCTCTCTCTCTCTCTCTCTCTGTACTTGTACTTGCAAATTTTTATTTTCCCCCTCGATAGCTGCCTTTAAATAGAATAGCCCTCTTTCTCAGGCAAGAACGAGAGAAAGACATATTCCTCCGAATATTAATTACTGACTGGTACCGATATATCAGTGCTACTTATGTCATTTTCTTTGGTCTTTCAGATAGTGTATTATTCATTTTCATCTGATGTTTCTTAAACTCGGATACCTTGATTGGTCATTAATTCCTCCCCCATGCAATTTGAGAATGTAAGAAGTATTGGAATGTTACTCTCCTCATTATGAATATATTGTTCATCAGTTTTTGGCGTTATGATTTATAGAAGAATTGTTTTAGTGGGACTTAAAACTAGAAAGAAATAAAGAGAAGAACTTAAGGAAGTATAAACTTATTAGGGAAGAAAAGATATTGTGTTCAGTGACATGGTGCACTAACGTTAGTGCAACGGGTCATAACGAGACGAGAGAGCAACAGAGTGAAAATTTCACGTAGGCGATGGAGGGCTGATAAACCAGAGATTGCTGAAACTTGCAGTAGATGAACCGTCTAGTGTATTTGATACTGACTAGTGTTATGGAACCTTAGACCAACCGAGTGGGGCACTCATCTTCAGCAGACTATCGTCCTTGGGAGTTAGAGGACGTTTTATGTGTCAAAGTATCTATTATTCAAATAGGAAGAAGAGGAAACAAAGAACCTTTATGGTGAAAAATTAACCACTTTAGTCTTCACTTACACGTTTTCCGCGGACATACGTTTTCTCTCAATCCTATTTGCCTTAGCCTAGCAACTGGCAATGTTCTGTCCTATCCTTGCTTCGTAAAAGAGA
>NC_087213.1:69777758-69795258 GCF_015104395.2 Macrobrachium nipponense | reverse complement strand
CAGGATGAAAAGATCAAGCAGCTGCAGTTCTGTAATCTCTCTCTCTCTCTCTCTCTCTCTCTCTCCTATATATATATATCTATATATATATATATATATATATATATATATCATGTATATACATATATATATATATATACATATATATATATATATATATATATATACACACGTATATCTATTTGGGTTATGTTTATGTATAGCATATATGTACTTGTCAATTTATACGTGTGTCCCCGTTTCACAACTCAAATAAATGGTCACCCAGTTATAGGAAACGGTGATAAATATGGAAGAACAGAAAATAAAACCGGTGCATCTGAAATTCAGAAGACACGCAAACACACACGCACACACAGACACATATATATATGTATATAATATATAAACGAACTTTTTCACAAAGTAGTATTCAACCTGATGGTAGAAAACAACACTCTCCGACATATACCTTGCTCAGTCCATATAAATGATAATTACCTTCAGATGGGAATCCCTACTATCATTACTATTCGTAGTTTTTTTGTAGTTTTATAGCAAAAATTATCAGATGTGCTGATAAATTCTATTTTCTCCTGTAAAATAAATACAATCCTATCTCTGGTAATCCGGGAGATGTGTACTTTCTTTCTGTAAGTTAGGTCTGCTTAGTAGTACGTGTTTTCCTCCTACCTAAAGGTTTTAAGAAAATGCTTCTCTCTCTCTCTCTCTCTCTCTCTCTCTCTCTCTCTCTCTCTCTCTCTCTCTCTCTCTTACTTTCATTTTGACGTTTCCGTTCCAGTTTAGAACAATAACAGAGACACCGTTCTTTTTTTATACGCGTTTCTTCATTTTTCAGGACTCTGAAAAGCATTCTGGTTTTTTGGGTAAGAGCGCGTTCGCTTTTTCTCATTCTCGCTTGTTATTTCAGCTTGAAAGGTCGGTTGTATTGTTGCATTCCTTACATCATAACATTTCTGCTTTAATTATTAGAAGGAGAGATTGTAAAAAGGTGAATGTGTGTTCGTGATGTGGAAATGTCTGACGTATCATGTGTACAGTGCATCTGAGGAAGTGATAAGTATCATAACCAAAAACCAATGGAAAAGTAACCCAATTTTATCGGCTGCTTGGGCGAACAATGGTCCCTTGCTGGCATAAGGCTATCCTAATCCTACAATAACAATAACTTTTACAAAAACATCTACGAAGTATGCAAAGAAATGGGTATTTCTCGCTGCAAATAGGAGATGATTCATTCGTTGGATGGAAAGTCTTTGATACATCCAGCGTCAAGAAAAATGGCATGTGATGGTGATCACTAGATAACAAAGAAGTATTTCATAAGCCAGATGAGCCACGGATGAGCCTGAAGTGTTGCTCGGGGTAAGAGCAAAATCAGCATCCAAAAAGAGCTCACCCACCTCCTCTGTGGCATTATAGACAACTTACAAAACGGATGGTAAAGAAATTTGTCTCAGAGGCCGTGAAACAATGTATTTTATGTCTCATTCAGATACACCGCTGAGGTCAAATGCTTAATAATCGTATGACGTCCCGTTAGGACTACCGATTTGTCATTGATTTCTCTTTAACCCGTTTGTTAGTTGCCGACGTATAATTTTATGACTTAAGTGCAGTATGGACACACTTAAATTTTTTTTTTTTTTTTTTTTTTTCCATTTCTAGACCCCAGTTGAGCGTCCCGATGTTTCCATACTTTCTACCAGACTATACTCCGTTTTTTCCCATCTGTCCATCCACCTGTGGTGTTTGCGCATGGTAACACTGCGTCCTGGGCTTTATATAATATCCTATTTCGAATATTAACGGTGTAATTCACATACAGTAAATTATTAAAACACTTTTCAGTTGCAAATGTACACCCAGATATCCGATTATTTACCTAAAATTTAGACACAGGGTAACTATTTAAAGCCTGGGACGCAGTGTTACCATGCGCGACCACCACAGGCGGATGGACAGATGGAAAAAAACAGAGTAGAGTTAAAATCATCAACCTCACTAGTACTATAGGTATCAGGATGATTTCGAAATATGCCAATGCCTCGGTTTTGCCTCATACACTGATATCCAAGAACAGAGCAGGACATAATCATAAACATCGAAAGGATTTTAACTTTCTGATGTAACGAGTTATTTGCTGCTCTTTTGGGCCCATAAAAAAACGTGGTTCAAATACGCTTTACGCTATGCTGTTTAAAGTCTTTCGGACACGTGAAGTATATTTCACCACCTCGATTTTAGTTTGTCTCGCAAAGAGAGAATCCTGTGTCACTAATTCTTAGATGTAAACGTAGACAAGACATTGGTTGTCCTAATTATTTTGATGTACTGAGAATGACAAAGATATACTGTGTGATTATGAAAACTTAGTATAGCAGGCATTAAGGTAGTCTTGAGATTAAACTTAGTAGAACTACCATGTTTTTAGATTGCTTTTCTAACTGAATATTTAATAGCCATATACGATATTTCGGTAGGATTTGATTTCGTTCTTTTTTTTTTTTTTTTTTATTCCACTCTTCACAAAGAAAATAGTCCGTGCTTGCCAGTTGATGAATAACTCTTTGGAAAATTTGGAGTTATAATTATAAATCATGGCAGTGTTATGACCGCCATTAATCTGAGGACAAAAGCGCAACGTTTTAAGAATTCAAAAAGCAAAATATGCTGCTGATTTATTCAGGATACGTTATGAGAGGTAGTAGATCCGTGAATAATACTGACGAAGGTAATTAGAATATACAAGTCACAATTTTGGGCTGAAGCCATGAAAACACGTAGGCGATGCTTTGGCTTATGCGTCACCTACTCCGAGGTGCTATCAGGTCCGTCATTTGGGGGTTGGGGGGGGGGGGCAACTGCCCTCCCCCAAGACTCAAGTTGCCCCCCCGGAGCCTCAATTTGCCCCTCTCATCCCCCAAGCCCCAAGAAGTAACAGCATGTTGTCTTTTTAAATGTGCAATCATAAATATATGAAATTTCTCGGAAATATTACGTTTCTTGATCCTTGTCTGTCTACTAGCTACCAGTGATGATGAGATAAACAAACAGTAGTGGGAGTACATAATTTTTGCTGAAATGCCTTGCTCATGTGGCTCCAAATATAACTTGTCGAACACCCAATATAGAAATGGATGTATATAATACTTCGATTCCAGAGGGGCTAGTGCTAAACACGGGCCACACGGCGTGAGCTTCCGCCAAGTTTAGTACTATAGACCTCGGAGTAGGGAACGCGTTGATAACCAGCCAAAGCACCAGCAAAACGGTTATTTATATCTTTGTATATATTGGAATAATCCAATTTGAAATTTGGAGATATGAAAGCCACAGTAGATCAAAGAATATCAAATTGGCAATAAGCAAAATGGCCAGAGACGTCATACTTCTTGGTTAGTACTGTAATTGTGACGCGCCCCAGAAATGACGAGTTTCAAATTTGATGCAAACAATGATGAACTATGAACCAACAGTAGCCTTCAAGACTAGATAATCTTAGCATTCTTATAAAGTTTAAATTTCATAAAGTGCTTGTCTCTGAAAAAGTATATCTAATACTAACATTACAATAAGATTACACACTGCAGTGTACGCTTTAGTTGTCCCAATTATCCCGTCATTGGATCCAGATTTTCATGACAACGGTCGTCTCAGGCAGTGTCCTTGCTATATGTAATTTCATTTTTGTGAAATTCCTCACTGCTGGCAGTGCCCTGCGTACAACTAGAGTTATGAACTACCCAAAACTGACCTGCCCATTGGCACAACGGTGTATCTAAACCAGCCTTTGAACCTTGTAGCCGCTTCTTAGGTTGGATAACAAGAATTGCTCATCATATTTAGAGCTACTTCAGCGATGAAGAAATATGTTTTAACACAATATTCCAAAAGTCATTCAGTGTTAGTCCTTTTTAATGTATTTGCCGATTATTGCGTATTGCCTGAGAAATTTTGCTGATCCGTGTAAACATTTAGAATGCCATGATAAACGACACTAAAGCCTCCAATGCCGTCATTACAGGATTCCGCCTCAGCAGCGGTGCGTCTCTTTATTTTCACTCTGCGGCGTCGGTTTGCTCCATATTTCTTTGAGGTGCTGACATTTATTTCTTACCATCATTTTCAATTTAGTATCCCCTCTCGCCTTCCAGACTGGGTGGTATTATTCTTGCCAACCCTGAATGAAGAATTGCGCTTGAATTCTCCCGTTTTACTAAAATCACTTTCCAGAACTTTATCTCGTAACTGCATAAGAAAAAGAGCTGAATGGTTTTTC
Organism: Macrobrachium nipponense; assembly: GCF_015104395.2. Classification (NCBI taxonomy): domain Eukaryota; kingdom Metazoa; phylum Arthropoda; class Malacostraca; order Decapoda; family Palaemonidae; genus Macrobrachium; species Macrobrachium nipponense. The sequence continues at coordinate 69,790,976 of NC_087213.1, read as the reverse complement.
ATATATTTCTCATACATTTATTCACCCATAACTTGATCACTTGGCAAAGCTTAAAGTAAACAAGTTTTGATAAGCGATGGGACTTGCACGCATGCCATTTATGCTCACGAATTTTGTTCTTTTCATCAAGCTTAATCTTTGTGTTTTATTTCTTGGTTGAAATAAATCAGTGACTTATTCGACAGTTTCCCCAATTCCATGACTTAAAAGAAGTCCAGTTGGAATATTATTTTTTTTCAAAATACTTTTGCTATTGTCGATCCTACTTAATCCACAAAATTTATTATTGTTTAGGGTTTTCCTCCGATTACAGTGTTTCGTTCAAATAAATGACGTAACCAAAGACAATTCATTAACTGCAAATGCCTAATGGAAACAAAGAAACTGTACGTGACAGAACGACGAAAAATGATGGTAAAGGAAGATAAAATGAAATCAAAGGAATAAACGAACACGAAATCATTAAAACAAAGGGATTCCAGAAAAAAGAGGATTAAGAATGCTCGCTAAAATGATTTTATTACCTTGCTTTTTGTTTAAAAACAAGGTGAAGATTAATATTAGATTATCATACAAATGAGACAGACAGACAGACGAGACAAGACAGACAGACAGACAGACAGACAGACAGACAGACAGACAAGACCAGACAGACCAAGACAGTGAGGGGGGAGGGGGGGGAAGGACAGACAGACAGACAGACAGACAGACAGCTAAGGCTTTGCCTCGAGTAGATGATAATTTTTTTCCGTTATTAGGTGGTGCCATATTCTATTATTATTATTATTATTATTATTATTATTATTATTATTATTATTATTATTACTCCAAAAATTAAATATTTATATAGCAAAAATCTTAAATGCCTTTAGCTTAAAAGACAAGCCTTCGCGTAATGAAAAGGCAGAGGTAAAAAGAGCGAAAAAAAAGTGGACATTAATTCTTATAGAACGGAAAACTTCACTGCAATATAACTAAACACAGAAGCGAATGGTAAAATCATTTGTCAAGAAGGGAATAATTATGGAACCAAATTAAAAGTATGTCGTTGATATTAGAAAGATTGCTATGACTTGAAGACTTAACTCACTCATTCTGATTAAGGTTTCACAATTTCATGTAGCGAAATATCCAAGTGTTTAGAACGCGCATTTTAATCGCTTGACTCTTGAATGCTTTATTTTACGTCTAATCATTTTACTTCAACTTGAACCATCGACGGTTGGCCTCTTGTTTGTCACTTTTTCATAAGCTGTATTTCAACTTCTCAGTTCCAGAGGTCCTTCATTCCTCTCACCGTTGGACTATGGAATAGCCACTCAGAGGATGTCGTGCAGTTGGAACTTCAGAAGTTCAATCGGAAATGCAACGCATAACTACTTTAAATGCTACTCTTCTTGGATTTTAATACTTTTTCATCTATTTATCAATTTATTTCGTTTTTCTTCTTTTTTAATGAGTGGAATCTCTTCTTTCTGTTTTTCCCTCATCATCATCATCATCATCCAGGTGCCATATCACCAAGGACGTCAGCAGTCATGGCTCGCCATTCCTCTCTAATTCTTCCTAATAAACAACATATTCTTTGGAATCTTGAATTTCAAGTCAGTGGCCTCTGTGGGCTTGTTCCATACGAATAGGTTTCATCAACTGAAGAATAAAAACAAGAATAACTTCAAGTTACGAGACTTATCATGAAAAACTCTTACGATGTTATACAGATAAATGATAAATGCTTGATAAGTTTTCTTCAAATCGTTCTTAAACTCTACCATTAACGAAATGGAAAATGTATATAAGTTAGGTTCTCCGTAGCTGGGTAGAGCCGTCAGTGCACCTCACGTGGTTCACTGTAGGCGTTACTACAGGTTCCTATTAACGTCCCTTCGGGCCCAGCTGCAGTCCCTTTCTTTACTTTAACTGTACCTCCGTTCATATTATCTTTCTTCCAGCTTATTTGCCACCCTCTCCTAACATAAGTTACGCATAGAACCTTTCACTCTCAATTTCTCATTCAGCTCTGAATGACCTCGAAGGTCCCAACGCTTGCTTGGCATGTGACTTCATTTTTTTTTATTTCATTTGTATCAGGTGGCTTAAAAAGAAGTTGCCATATATGTGTGTGTATGTATATATATATATTTATATATATATATATATATATATATATATATATAATAAATCTACTAGGCGAATGTGGGTACAGATTATGGAGATGAACGTTTGCTTTGAAGTCAGGGACATAAAAATCGTAGTTATTTAATGATTCGTCATATTTTTAATAGTTTTATTTCGTTTTCATTTTAATATTTGTAAACTGTCATTTTTGTACGACCGAAGGATCTGAGTTAGAGTGAACAACGTAATGGTCGTTCATTTTTTTAAACATACGCATACACACACAAGATTGACTGCAGTCTCTCTCTCTCTCTCTAATTGTATAATATATAAATATATATATTTATATTTATATATATATATATATATATATACATATATATATATATATAATATATATTTATATATCTATATATATGCATAATTATATGTATATTTTATATATGGGTAGACAGTCTCTAATTATTACTGTACACACACACACACATGTATGTAATATATATATATATATATATATATATATATATATATATATATATGTATATATATATATATATATATATATATATATATATGTCTGTGTGTGTGTGTGTGTGTGTGTTAGCACCCGATACCGTTCGGCTGTAACTGGTTAACCTATTTTCAACCGATAACTCGTAGACTTTCCATGCAGGGGTCACCTGTGAGGGCCTATGACCACCTCCCCCTTTCTTTCGTGACCTCATGTTATTGGCCATTTAACTGCCACCCTACCAAAACATGAATAAGAAACCTAGCTGGCATAAGGCCATTTTCAGTACAATATGTTGCTGCACTTTTTCTAGTTGTCAAATATTATGAACATTTCTAATTTTTTTCTTGTATTATCGTTGACAACTTAACGTCCCTTACAGGAGCTAAATTTTTTTTTCCTTTTATTGGCAGAAGGCATAGAAAAATTTCGAGAGCCAAAAAACAAAGAAAAAACAAACAAAAAGGCATTCACTTTCAACTTTTTGCTCTTTAGCTCTTCGATCCGTTAAGGTGGATAAACGAAAGACTGAATAATGAATTCTGGGATTTGTTGCGAAAAAAAACTAGCTGTTGTCCCTGAATTCAATATTGGAAATTTTATGACTGCATCGCCAAAGTTGCAATCACGTCTGGCGATTCTGTTTTGATTGGTTCTCTGAAAATTAATCTGTTTGTCTTTGTGAACTTACAAGGTAACATACTCTGGAATGTATCTCGGTAAAAGCCAAATGAAAAATTTAGAGTAAAAAGGTCTCAAACAAATTCGCAGAAAATGGTTCGACCGGTTCTCTAAAGGAAAGCAGATTGCCTATGGTGGATCCTTCCTGTCATTTTCGTTTCCTTGAAAGTGGCGTAGATTTGAATGTGTGGAATCATTGCTAGACTGTTGTAGACATCTAAAATCACGAGGACTTTTTAAATTTAGTTTCTCAAAGAGTTACAAAGGTTAATGCGTGGCTTTATGCTACAAACACCTGCAATGAAGCACGTTATCAGTCCAACGACTTCTGTACAACTTTCGCGAGCCAATGATATGTGTATGGAAATCTTTTTTATCGGAACAGATCAGTGACATTTTCTGGGTAAATTCTGGCTCCCATGGATGTTATACTTTTAATTGCTGTTGATGTTTTCATTGATTGGTGTATGGAAGCAGTCATCCCAATACCAGTAAGTGTAAGACTCCATACTTTGATGTAGATGAGTCTCTTGCTGTGTCTCGTAACTTGTCGAATAAAAAGATACAGTAGTTTCACTACAAATTTAACAGCTGCTTGTAACTACTGTATCATGGCTTCTATTGCATCTATGTTAAACTGAGCTTTGCTGACAGGAAGTAGTAATTTTAAGACAAGGGAAGTTTATTCTTTTTTTTATTTACTCACAGAAAGATTGCTGATTTTTAAATTGTATCACACTGCTTATAAAGATATATCTGTCGACTGACGATGACAAAAGACTAACCTTAAGATTAGGCATCCATGCATAGAAATTCTGATGATGACTAATGACGATGGGTGAAATTGAAAACTGTTTGTTCGCTTCGCATGTGCATAATAATGAATAAACAGTCGTTTCCCCTGAGCTGACGACTTTGTTTGCAAGCACGGCGTGACGGAGAGTGAAAGAGAGAGATAGAGTGGGTGGGAATGACTAGAGAGAGAGAGAGAGAGAGAGAGCGTGCGCACACATATCGGACTTCATATATTGATACCCGCAACCAACACCAACATCCACTCTATAAAGTGGGTTTATCACACCCCCACACTTGTTTTGTTAACGCCCGCTGACGGCAGCGAGGGAGGGAGGTTGCTGCAGCTGGTGGCAAAGAGGCCGCTGGCCAACGTTGGCTGGCTTGAGGCTTACGTCAAGCGTTCGCTGGCATCGGCTGGTTGCAGAAGTAGGGAGGTTGGTTGGCAGGGGGGTGGGGTCTTGGGGAGTAGAGTGGGGGTAGAGCTTGAGCAGTTGCCTCATACATACTGATGAATGTATCGAGAGGCTGTCAGCGCCTTGAGTGACTGATCACCGAATTGGTTTGGCCCTTTGTCGATAACCTTATATCCAGCGAACGGATTCCATCCGCAGTGGTCGAATATGCGTTTCGGTTAGATGTTTGCCGAGCAACAGGATTTCAATGAATTGAAGGAGAGGAAGGGATGGCCTACTTCCTTATTGCAGAAATAGACTAGAGACAGATAAAGCATGGACGCTGATGTCAGTTTGTAAGTTATTCGTGTGAAGGGTTCATGATCCGTAGTAATTTAGTTTTTTCATGATTTAGTTCTTGAGAAATCTTCATATTACACCTCGCTCTTTTATTGCATGTGTACGTGATTTGTCGTTGTCTACGTATGTTAGTCGCCCTCCAAACATCATACGATTGAAAAATCTAAGCGTGTATGGAATAAACAAAAAGAGAGGAGAGTTTGAACTCTGTGAATTTCGATATTCTTTGCACTATAGCGTGAGTCCTCAGTCACCATCTTGAGGCGGTGGCTCCAGAAGGTGCTACTAGCCTTCCTGTTCTCAGCAAACTTTTTGAAATGAGGTTGCTAGACCATCCCCTACTCCAGCGGGATTGTGACCCACCAACAGTTACGTTCCTAACCTATACCTAATTTGAACTTTATGTCAGTAGAGACATCTGATCTTTCTTAGTTAGTGACCCTCAAGGGTTTTAACCCGGTATGTACCCACCTTTGGGGTGTGTTCAGTGCAACACCGTTTGGAATTACCTTTAATACATAAGCAAACGACTGTCAATATCATAAAAGATAATGACCCTCAAGAAATATTAATCTTAGATAACGACCCCCGAACTTTGTTGATGGGAGTGGATGGGCTAGCAGCCTCATTCCGAAAGATTTTCGGAAATCAGAAGGCTAACACTGTCTGGAGCCACCAGCTCTGAAGAAAAAAGTGAATGGTGAAAAGGGGCAATTTCTCGGCTGGGGCTGTCACTTCCATGCATTCCTCAAACCAGACTGATGCCTACCACAGTCGACCAATTGCCAAGTACACAATAAACTAAAGCGTACAGGAAGTTCAAATTTTGGGAAGATATATACTGTTAGTAGCCAAACGGCCTGTTGACTTTTTAAGGAATGGCCCTCTTCTACATACCGGAAGAAAAGCTCCTCGAACACATTTTAGAGTAATGTCCTAGAAATCCAATAGCAACTTACAACTATGTGAATCTGAAGCTTATTAGTTTGGCATAATGCTGTTCTTGTCTTGCAACAAATCGTTTTCTGTAAGCAGAGGCGAGTTTGACAACCTGGCAAATGAGGTGCAGAATATCGAGGATTTTCAAGTGATTTTAACGAGATCTAAAAGTTTGAGTCATTTTTAGGAGAAAACCAGCCATAATTTCAGACTGGCGACATCATTTCACAGAATTGCAATTAATCGCAAATCTAGAAATCTAGCATATTTTCATGATTAATAAGTAGTGTTCTGCGCCCCTTGGCTAGATGCCTGCTTTTTTTATATCATTTGAAAATGTAACATTGCTTTGCGTGCCAAAGGACTCGCCTTCAAAAGACATGAACGCTGCAATATACTATGAACTGAAAAGAATCATATATAAACGATAGCATTGGGTAAAATACCATAAAAGGTAAGGTACAAGGTGATATGTAGTGAGAGACTGTAAACGTGCGAGTTTTTATCTTTAACTGTACTCCAACGTATGAAATAATTTTCCTTCGGATCATCTGGTACGTAGATAGTTTGGATAGGAATTTCAGTTTTGATTTATTTATATAAAATATATCCTATTTCCAGTCTTCTCTTGTATCAGACCACGAGAGCATGGTTTAACAAAAACAGATTATGCACCGAGCCCCCCTAGAGTGATTTCCACACATTGATAAGAAAATATCCATTTGCCCATATCTTGTGGAAACAGTTGAAGCAGCTTACAAACCTCTGTGAGCTGCAAAGGATTTCGAGTTGAATTTTAGCTACAACTTTACTCATCATTGTCAGCGAAAAGGGGACCCGCTTCAATCACTCTCTGGATGACCTGGAATCCGCGTGCCTGCAAAAGCATTCCTGGGAACGGCAGAATTAAAGTTGAATTAAAGCAATAAATCGTCCCTTTCACCGCTGAGAGTGAATTGCGCTTAAGCGATGTCAGACCCTTTTGTAGGATGGCCCAACAGTATTTGATTATTTCCATTTCTTTTATGGGGGTTTAAGTGTTTTCATTCGAAGGAAGCTGATTTTGTAAGAGATCTATGTACATACAGACAAACGGACAAACAACTGGATGGGGAATTCAGGTTATATATATATATATATATATATATATATATATATATATATATATATATATGTATTATATGTATAGTATATATATATATATATATATATATATATATATATATATATATATATATATATATATATATATATATATATATATACTATATATACATATAATATATAGTATATATATATATATATATATATATATATATATATATATGAATATACATATATTAATACGATTGTACCTGATAACCAGAAGTGATCTGACAAAGACCTGAACAAGGAGATGCAGTCGTATACAAAATTGACAGCTGAGGGCTGCTTCAGAAGGTAATAGTTATTTAAGCTCTAAGGTTAGCTTAATTATATTTACACTCACAAATCATATTAGACAGAGATGATATCATCCCTTTGGGTTTCAAGGGGACATAAGGGACGCGTAACACAGAAAATGATCGGAATTAGATCTTGAAGTAGACAAGGTATATATATTCTATATACCTTGGAAGTAGATGAACAGGTGACCGGAGATTTCCGAACACGCGGAGCGTAGAAGGCATAAAGGGAGGAAGCTTTCCTGGAGGACACGAAGCCAGGATCCAGTATCCACAGCGGCTTAATTGCAAGCCTGTAACGAGAGATATTGGGGCTTGAGCAGGTTGAGTAAGACACGTGGTCGGTGATGGAGGGTGGTGCGTACGTATGGTACCGAACAACTCGGTCTCATAAGGAATAAATTACGTTACTGATCACTTACTAGGAGAAGAAGTTACGTTACTAATTGCTCACAAAGAAAAAGAAGTCACATTACTCATTATTGACTTAGAAAGCATTTACCTTACCTCACACGGGTAGAATCTTTGGCTGATAGCCTACAACACAATTATAAAACCATACAAATATGACACAATACAATTATAGCCCAATGCAAATATAACACAATACAATTATAACATCATATGAAATTAATTTCTCGATATAATGTAGTTCGGATTCCACAGTAAGCGGTAGGTCCCACTGCTAGGTAACTCATTGGTTCCTAGCCACGTAAAAATATCTAATCCCTCAGGCCAGCCCTAGGAGAGCTGTTAATCAACTCAATTTCAGCATCCCGTCTCTAGGGGAAGTAGCTTAGGAGGAGAGTGAAAGATTTGAAAGCTCGCCTAAGCCGGTTCGTCTAGCTTCAGCGTCTTATACCATTTCGGAGAGGGTTCGCCAGCATCCTGGTAGGTGACATAGCCTGCCCCTTGGTGGCCTCTTTCGCCACGAGGTCCGTAGGGTTAGGTGAGGCCAAGAAGCCTGGGCTTTAAATATGGCGGCTGCCTTCCTCAGCCATGCGGCAGACCAACGCCATCTTGAATTCAAGGTGGCGTTGGGCAGACCCATTGGGCAAACTTTCCCTTCCAGCCAGTTAATCTGCAAATACAAGGCCAAGGGAGTCAAACAGACAAGAGGCGATTAAGGATTAATTCCATAAAGGAAATGTTGAGTGAGACAGAAGGGTGAATGCGCCGGTATTTTCATTATGAATAAAAATTTGCAATTACTTTACGTCCTTCTGGTTGCCGCTACTTTTATGTTATTATATGAATTGGAGATGCCGTAAAATAAGGTACCCTATATATATATATATATATATATATATATATATATATATATATATATATATATATATATAGTATCTTATATAAATATATATTATATATATATATATATATATATATATATATATATATATATATTTATATATATATATATAAATAAATGTGAGGAATTTTTCTCTTTTAACGTAAAGAAATTGAATGGCAATCTGAGAGAGAGAGAGAGAGAGAGAGAGAGAGAGAGAGACGAGAAGAAGAGAGAGAGAGAGAGTACCTTTGGCAGCTTGACTCACATAATTCTCTAATACCCTTTTTGAATAGTTGACCTTTTGTGAAGGGGATGGGGGGGCGCCCTTTGTCGGAGTTTTGTTTGTGTGTTTGTGCCATCTTCCTTTGTGCTGTGTTGTCCTCGGTCTGTTGGGAGGTGGAGGAGGAAGAAGAAGGAAAAGAAAGGGAGGGTTTAGTGGAAGGAAGGAAGGAGAGAAGCGCAGATGACAATCCCCGGAGATGGAAGTCTTTATGCTAAGGTCTGCCCGAGGAGGAGTTTTGTTGCAGTGAGAGAGAGAGAGAGAGAGAGAGAGAGAGAGAGAGAGAGAGAGAGAGAGAGAGAGAGAGGGAGAGGGAGAGAGAGAGAGAGGTCATAGAGAACGCATTCTTGCTAAACATATTAACGCTGCATTTATTGAATAAGACAGTATGCAAATAAGGACGGTAGCTGGAAGATAAGTATGCAAATAATATAACTGCATAAATTTGTACTGATTCTTTGCATGTGTGTGTGTGTGTGTGTGTGTGTGTATGAGACAGACAGACAGACAAATCCAAAGAACATCTCTCCACTCAACAGCATGGGACAGAGAAAGGGGTTCCCGCCCTTCCCACATGAATAGCAGCCGAAAAAGGAATTTTCGAAAAGATCACATCAGGAGAGAACCGGTGGGAATTCCCCTCAAAAACCTCGTATGGGTCCTTTTGAAGACTGACCATTGTATGCACATTCGCATCTCGGCACTGGACATCGCATTCAGGCCATAGCAAACTTTTATAAAATGCTTCGTTGTCATGAATACATCAAATATACGGTGCTGGTGTCTCGATCCAGTCGCTAACTTACGGCGTCGATGGCAGTAAGAAATTGATGTTCTTTTGAAGGGAAATTTGACGGTATTGGGATGTATCTTAGGCCTTAAAGGAGATAAAGACATAGAGGAATCATTCAAGTGACTGTGAAAATAGCTTCCTGAACCTAGTGGTTTTGTACATGAAAATTTACATAAATCTGAGAACACGGAAGCCACGGGGAATGGACGCTGATCGAGACGGCTGGTTAGTCTGAATCCAGAGGTCCCCACCAGGACACTTTATTCCTTACTACTTTGGACGAGGCCTCGTGCTGGCATAATTCCTGTTTAACCTAAAAGAAACAAGTAACCAGTGGAAAGGCTAATAATTTATTTCTCGCTTTTTCTAATATTAGTCTAGCATGGATCCAGTATACGGATCCAATGAACCTTCCTATCTTAACTTTCCGTTTTACCTTTGGAAAGCTTTGGATGATAAAAATATATCCTTAGGTACTCCGTAAGGGTTGGTGTCGTCAGTGCACCTCCCGCGGTGCACTGTAGGCATTACTTAAGGTTCTTTGCAGTGTCCCTTCGATCTCTAGCTGCAACCCCCTTTCTTCCATCTTGCTATCCACCATCTCCTAACAATTGTTTCATAGTACAACAGCGAGGTTTTCCTCCGGTTACACCTTTCAAACCTTTCTGCTTTCTGTTCCCCTTTCAGCGCTGAATTACCTCACAGATCCCTTCACTTGGCCTTTAGTCTAAATTCTATATTCTATTCTATTCTATCCTTAAGTAATCCTAAGCTTACACGCTGCCTTTCTTCAACGCTCCGAAAGATTCCGTTATGGCAGTTGTATTAGTAGGATATTATTATGGCAGAGAAATGGTTCTGAGCCCTATTATGCTGTAATCATTTAAGGATACACCATCCTTAATGCGACCAAACCTGATTCGTTTATCACCGTTCAATGACTAGGGAACGACAAAACATCTCTTTAACGGGTGTTTCAGATACTCTTGAGTTAAAGACAAGAGATTCGAAAACTGCTTTAGATTAATAATATTTCACTGTGCAATTTTTTCTCGACTTTTAATTGCTCTCAACAGCTTTTCTCCTATGCTCTACATAGCCTGCACCCTCAACGTTGCTTCTACATCAGTTCTATTTCAAGTTTATTCCAGGTTTGTATTTGAATTACAGTTTCCCTTCTACTTTCAGACTTCTCACATAACTATTGACTAACACCACATACCATCTGGGTTGGCTAAACTCTTACGGTTCTTCCCTTGCAAATCCTTCTGTCGTCAGTTGCACATCCTCAGCCAAAATTCTACTCTATACTTTTGCAACTCTTATAGTCTCTTCTTTGAGCTTCACCTCATACACAAGAACAACTGCTCTTCCGCCCATTCCTTGGAACTTCTCCTTCAACCACATATACCTTACATGCCTTGGTCAGCCACTCAATTACCCTTTCAATAGCTTACTGTGTCGTCTCACTTCAAATTCTGGTGTCTTTATATTTAGCAGTCAATTCCAGAAACATTCTCAAGCTTACGCTAACTTTTCCCGTTCTTGCACAATTCACCTCTTTCCTCAAAGACTCAGTCCACTAACTTAGATTTCATTCACTCTAGCTGCAATCTCTTCATTGTCATCCCTGTGGTTGGATCCATTTGCTCATTAGCCTTCCTCTCTGCTGTTATTTCTCTATAAATATCTCGTGCAAGCATACACTCAAGCATACAAATGTAAATATATTTACATATCTAAATATATATATATATATATATATATATATATATATATATATATATATATATATATATATAGATATAGATAGATAGATAGATATATAGATTTAATAGATAGACGTGTGTGTGTCAGTCTTTTTTGGCGTTCACGCCTGAGGAATAATTAGCTATAAATTTGTTTAAGCTTTGTCGATGACAAATTTATAGGACAAACTCACCCAAGATGACAGCGTGCCATTACCTCGCCATACATGTACTGACATGTTTTGAAAAATAAGAGAACAGGGGAAACTTCCATTCTCGCTCCAAGTTGCTTTTCTTATTAAACTTTGAAAATCGTATCAAATTTCCCGCCAGTTCCCATAATGCCCCCTTCCCGCCATGACAAAGCCCCCGAGGTAAAATCAAAGAAGACATGTTTCGTAAACAAAGTTTCCAGTTTCTGATGGCCGAGTGGAGAGTCGGGGCGTTGTTGGGGGTTGGGGGTGGGGGGGGATGGCGTAGGGGGTAATGTTTTGGGGGCGGGGCAGGATGTGGGTGGTACTGGAATGGGGAGGAAGTTCCTTTCCAGTCCTGTGTCTGGAAGCCACTACAAGGGAAGACTGTTTAATGGCTTCGCGTCTTGAGTTCCTTCGCAAAGGGTCTTGAATTTAGCGAACTTTTCGGGTTATAAGGATCTTTGATATTTAGTTTCAAATGCCTGCATCCAAGAATTGTTTGCGCGGAGGGGTCTCTCTCTCTCTCTCTCTCTCTCTCTCTCTCTCTCTCTCTCTCTCTCTATCTCTCTCTCTCGTCTCTCTCCTTCATCTCTCTCGCTCTCTCTCTCTCCTTAGACTTTTTGTCTTCCAAGATGGCATATATTTATTTTAGTTCCTATCACTTGTCATTCAGTTTCAATATCGTAATTATTCTATGGTAAGAAGTGCGCATGTACCCCCGAAAACCGATCACAAATGAACCTTTTTTGAGTATCTATAAGTGCTTGCCTCTTCCTTTCTCTGTTTAGCGTAATATATGTCACAAACTTTACTTGCTGAATAATTAATTAAGTGATCCATTCAATAATATCCGATATCCAATATACTAGTACACAATGAATGATTCTAACGACTGAATTAACTGTGAATTTTATAGCGTTCTGCTAAAATGCAGGAAAAGCTTCTTCTTTAGGGTAACCTATTAATGGGATCATATTCATAAAATCATTGTCAATGTTGTAAAGGTTAACGTGGAATTATTCCTTAGTGCTATGAAGAATGTAGCAGTCATTCGTCACTTCATGAATGAATTACAACAAAGACTATATTAATCATTTATCAGTTATATTATGAATAATATTCCCTGTTTCGATCCCCGTTTGTTGAAACTACAGCTTCTCATAGTTTGTCACCTTTATTAGATTTTCTGCTCGTTATTTTGAATTGATTTACGTTTTAAAGTTTCCGTTGCACATTTGTAGTTCCATGTATTTCACTTCTTGAAAGTGGATTGCAGTTTTTATATCAACTGCCACCGTGCTATTCAAAATGCATACAAATCCCTTTCCTCGTGGGAGATGTTCTGTCAAAAACATGGCGATTATTTTTATGATATTACCCTCGGCTTTCCAACTGGGGAGCACACAAATAGTTGCCGAAGTTATTAAGACGATTTTAGAATTCCTTAAGCTGCCCTTACTGCTAAGATCTTTCAGCTACTTTAGGAGCTACGAGACAGATAAGCTTCTCCATTGAAGTATTAGAAGACAGAACTATCCTTTTTCCAATAGACTCCAGTTGGCTGTCACTTCCTTTTCGAGTATCCGAGGACTTTGCTTTTCTGGTCTTCTCTTTCCTGAGCTCTCCAAAGGAGGTTTTTTCTGTCCTCTTTTATTTTTCTTCTGTGTC